>NW_019416509.1:46244-65518 GCF_000390285.2 Anoplophora glabripennis | reverse complement strand
TATGAGGGGTAGGTCTTCCATAAGGGTTTTTTGGGTGGCTGAAAAGTTGCAATATATCATAGATCATTTGGAAACCAATAAAAAGTTTATAATTCAACATATGCATACCATTAAAACATCTCAAGCTTTCAATAATATTTTATTTTATTATAAGGGATGGTTTTTAAGGGTTGCAACTTTGTATTGAGTTGTAAACTTTCTAATAAATAACAAAAGAAATGCAATACATTGTGAATGCACCAAAAGAATATTTTAAACTGTTAAAAACACTTTTTTCAATTATGTTGGCCATGGAAGGTTAGTTTTTAAAGATTATTAAGGGTTGAAAAGTAATTAAATTTCATTAATTATATTAAAAAACATGAAAGGAACTATATCTAACATATTTGAACATGAATTGAATCTTTAAAATACGTAAATCTGCGATTTTCGCATTTTTTTCGTACAAGCATAGTTTTCACCCCCAAATAGAAAAAAGCACACATCTAGACAATATAGCCTTTGAAGTGGAGGGTCAGATGAGCTTGTATGAAGATTTTCAGGAAAATCCATCCTGTCTGAAAAAATTGGGAGCTTTTACTTTATTTTCGCCTTCAGTGACTGGACTAGTACAGCTTATTTAAAAATTGACCAAACCATATTATATAGAACTTCTCAAATTCTAACATAAATGCCCTAATAGTTATTTTATATTTTTTTAAAACACTGTATTTATATACGTAGTGTATAAGATATCCTGATTTATTTTTTATTTGTCTTCCAAAAACCCTACAGCCTTTCAATGTCAGTCCGAACAAGAAGATGACGGAGCAGACATGAAATATTTCCTGTACGAGTCCAGTCCGGGAGTCTACGAAGTGGAAGACCTAGTTAACGCCGAAATAGACACCATGGTATCACAAAGCGACGTCTACTACCATTTCTTCAGCCGCAGTAATCCCAACGGAGTTGATATCCGGGATACCGACATCGACGCTCTCGGAAATACAGGTTTCTCCGTTCAAAGAGACACCATGTTCGTTGTACATGGCTGGAAGGGTGATAACGATGTATCACTGAACCTAAAAGTCAGGGAAGCCATTTTGTCCAAGGAGAACATTAACGTCTTCGTTGTGGACTGGAGTCCGATAGCAAATAAGAACTACATCTCCGCCAAGAACTCAGTCGTAGGAGTAGGAAGGGTCGTGNTAATTAAATTTCATTAATTATATTAAAAAACATGAAAGGATCTTTATCCAACATATTTGAACATGAATTGAATCTTTAAAATACGTAAATCTGCGATTTTCGCATTTTTTTCGAACAAGTGTAGTTTTCACCCCCAAATAGAAAAAATCACACACCTAGACAATATACCTTTTGAAGTGGGGGGGGTCAGATGAGCTTGTATGCAAATATTCAGGAAAATTTATGCTATCTGAAAAAATTGGGAGCTTTTACTTTATTTTCGCCTTCAGTGACTGGACTAGTACAGCTTATTTAAAAATGACCAAACCATATTATTTAGAACTTCTCAAAATCTAACATAAATGCCCTAATACTTATTTTACATTTTTTTAAAACACTGTATTTATATACGTAGTGTATAAGATATCCTGATTTATTTTTTATTTGTCTTCCAAAAACCCTACAGCCTTTCAATGTCAGTCCGAACAAGAAGATGACGGAGCAGACATGAAATATTTCCTGTACGAGTCCAGTCCGGGAGTCTACGAAGTGGAAGACCTAGTTAACGCCGAAATAGACACCATGGTATCACAAAGCGACGTCTACTACCATTTCTTCAGCCGCAGTAATCCCAACGGAGTTGATATCCGGGATACCGACATCGACGCTCTCGGAAATACAGGTTTCTCCGTTCAAAGAGACACCATGTTCGTTGTACATGGCTGGAAGGGTGATAACGATGTATCACTGAACCTAAAAGTCAGGGAAGCCATTTTGTCCAAGGAGAACATTAACGTCTTCGTTGTGGACTGGAGTCCGATAGCAAATAAGAACTACATCTCCGCCAAGAACTCAGTCGTAGGAGTAGGAAGGGTCGTGGCAAGCTTCGTCCAAGCATTGCAGAGCAGATTCTCGTTGAGCTTATCCACAGTCTCCTTTGTTGGCTTTTCTCTTGGTGCCCACATCTGTGGAGCGGCTGGTGCTGCCTTGAACGGAGAAGTCGATCACATCGTTGGACTGGACCCTGCTGGTCCGCTATTCTCTGTTGGGAACACTAACGACCGCTTGGACCCAACCGACGGTAGATTCGTTCAGGTCATCCACACCAATGGCGGCCTTCTCGGCTTCAGGAGTCCGGCTGGTCACTCCGACTACTACCCCAACGGAGGGTCTTCTCAGCCTGGGTGTGGTTTGGATATCGGTAACTGCGCTCATTCCAGAGCTTATCTATATTACACCGAAAGCATTTTGGCCGATACCAATCGTTTCGTGTCGATGCAATGTGCTAGTCATACAGACTACACCAGAGGTAATTGCAATGACAACGCCAAATCCGTTTTAGGAGGTTATACGGTAGATAAAAGGTAAGGAAATATACTCACTTTTTAATTTTAATATTCACGTATTTGCTTTTCNAAATAGTACATTCCATTTGAAATAAGCGAGTTGACGTCTACTTCCGGTAGAACCGGAAGTTCCACGGCGACGCCAATATTTTCAATCGATAGAACATTAGGAGAAACCCCCGTACATAAATTTTCAGAATTCCAGTACGCGTAGTTTTCCAGAAACGTCTAATTGAAGGTCTATCTGGAACACCCTGTATATAACAGTCAATTTTCATCCAAAAATACTTTACAACCTCTTGTTTTGAAGGAAATTTTATTTACTTTTTTTTTCTATGAAACAATGCATATACCTATCTTTACTCAAAAAAAAAAAAAAAAACTAGAAGCAATAAAGTAAAAAAATTCAGAAAATTGGATTTTTTGCATTTTTTCAAATTGTTTATTAACGATTTTTTTAACGATTTTTTGCTTCGTTTTCGAGCTACAATTAAAAAACTGAAAGGGGTGCATTTTCACCTCTATCTCCAATTTCCACCCCAATTTAATAGCACTCCGCGGTTTTTCATCCTCTAATCAATACCCTATTATTTTGTCATATTAGTAGCTATGTGTGCTAATACTGGGCGATTCACAAAAAAAGTTTGAATGTACAGGAAACTCACAAACACAGTTTCGAAAAAAAAATAAAAAGGGCAATACGAATATTATTTAAAAATACATTTCTGAGCGGCACTAGAAACTGGTCCACTGTAAAACTTCACCTTACGCAAGGCAAAGCATGCATTCGGCGACCGGCACGACGGCAAAGTGTAATAAAAAATGAACGGACAAAAAATTTTCCCAGGTTTCCCTGGAAAGGGAATAAAATTTTATAACGCCTATTTTATATCAGCAAATTCAACTAGCTTTGCCGCTATTGTTATTATTAATTAATAAAATTAATTTGCGGTTTTAATTAATAAAATAATTTGACATATCGAGTTTACAGCAACTGTTCAAAATTTTATCCACCGACGTATAAACACATTGTGGCCTGTCTTGCCCAGTTTCTACGAACTAACACAAATATTATCTTGCTTCAACATAACACAAATGTGGTCTTGCTTCAGCACAAATTAAAACGATATCCATCAATTACAGTTGCTATGCACGTACGCCATTTTTGACACTTGAAAAACTAATGTAAACACTATCGCAAAAACATTAATACTAACATCGGATTTCAGTATTCGGAATCGCCTGGGGATACGTGGAGATAGAGCGCATTGCGTACAGCGCACAACGGGAATGGCCCTAGAGAATACTACAACAAGGATTTCACAATATTTTTTACGTTATTGGCTCAATTTTTCATGACGCATGTATTCCAAAAGTTCTTTGGATAAGTTGTGAATCACACTGTATTTGGGGTTTTATTTTGAGATACTTTCAATTTTCTTTTTCTTCAAATGTAGTCAATTTTGCAACATCACATGTCAAATAAAGATTTAAAATAACTCTTATTGATAATTATGCATATCCCAGTCTAATATCCGAATTTATAAATTGACACAACAACGTTTATTAATAATAAAGGTAAGGTGGCGTTTTTTATTTACGTTACATTTGACTTACCAACACCTTAGCAACAACACGAAGGTGGGGGTGGACAATCTTAGACGTGACATACATCAATTATTAAATTGTGAAGATGCCATTGTTCCTTGCTAATCTCTAGATTATCGGTTAAGGAATAAATATAAAGGACGCGCTGTGAAGACAGTGGTCAGAGAGTTAGCACCCGTTCAACATGAAGGTGTCTCTGTTAGTAGCTGCGTTGTTCCCTCTTGTCTTGTCTGGGCCAGGTACATATACTTTTTAATTATTTAATAACGAATTCTTTGTATTTTAAACGGTTTTTATTGTCGGGCATATGATCTGTACTGATTTAGAACAACGTTCACTAAATCCTAGAAAAAATTTATACAATTTTTTTATATAAACTATGTCTTCATCGTATTTCATTGTCAAAATTAAATTAATTTATTAATAAGTTCAGTTTTTTCTCCAAGTAATCAACGTATCGTACTGAAAATTGACAGGCTTTTGTTTTGAGAGGCTGAAAATAACATAACTAGGTTAGTTTTTAAATAAATTTCAATGGACGTTTGTTAAGTTGCAAATGTGGAAAATTTTAGATCCCNCACAGTACAACATCAATAAAAGAAATAAAAATTCTTAGTAGAACTAGAAAATGCCAAGATTAAACAAAATAAGAGAAGATACGCTAATGGTGACAGCGATAACATATCAACAAGAGCTCACCTGCGTATGAGGCTATTTATTCTTCCCGAACATGCGCATTAGGAATAACACGGCTAATGTTAAATTTTTACTTTATTTAAATTTAGGAATATTCTGTTATATCGTTTTTTTGTAAGTTTAAAGTACATTAGTGTATCTACTTTACGAAACACGTGTTGGTTGTTCTTAAATACTTCCAAATCCTAATCCTCAAAAAATAAATTAATTTGAAGTTGTTCATTTTTATGGTATCTATGTAAATAGTACACAAGGGTCAGATTCGGTCTGTACAATTTCAACTATGACAATTTGTTGCGGGTTGCCTAAATATGTGACGTCACACTAAAAGAGTCTACGGTGAAGCATATTTAAATGTAGTTTGTTCAATTGTTTTGCAAGTGTTTTACAGTACAGTAAACCAGTACAGTAACACTTTTTTCTTCCTCTATGCACATCTTCACTAGTTCATCATATCTGCATCCACCAGCAACAGCTACCATCTAAACATAAAATAATAATTTAATAAAAGAACTCGGAAATTTGTAGCAAGCTCCATCAGGTGTGTCTTTACGAAATGTAAAGGAACTTTATTATACAGGGTGTCCCATCAGGAATCGCCACTATCGATATCTCGGAAAGTACTGCTCCTATCAATCTGAAAATTTGGCAAACTATCAAAGGCAGTTGGGCCAATACAGCTAAAATATTTAGAACTTTATGGCACTTCCGTTTATACCGGAAGTCGACGTTAACTTTCTTATTTTAAATGGGACACCCTATATATTATAGCATTTTCGGATTCTACGTAAATTTTGAGGGTCACTTTATTAAATATTCCCTATACCTAGAAGTTATAGATTTTGAGATATTAATTTTTAAAGAAAAAAATTGACAGCAACTCTTTTCGGGAGCGTGATATCAAGTGGAATTTTGGTACCTGCATAGGGCATAGGTACCACTAAATTATAGTATATCAACAAATTAAAACATTTAATACTAGGTGACTCATTTTTGCCGTTACATTTTGATAACTTCAAACAGCTATAACTTTGTTAACTTAAGTGGAACACTTTGTATTTTTTACTTTGTCGTATGCAAATTCAAATTTCCTTTCAAACCATATTTTCTATTTTTTGGACAGTTTTTTTTTATATCAGACCTGTCATCAAATTGGCCATGACGAGAAACACTCCAAAATCAATTAAAATAACTTGACATTTGTTAAGTTAGTTGTCAAATTATTAGTTTTTTTTTCCGAAAAATTAAATAAAAATGCCTGGGGATCGTTTAAATTATACTAATGAGGATTATTTTAATTTGTTTGTAATTTATAGGAAAATATGACAAAGTAATTTCAAGAATTTGTAGAGAATTTGCTGCTCGATATCTAGAAAAGCGAAGGTTGTATAGATAAATCAGTTATTTCGGTATTAAGATAATATACTGTTCGCAGTATATCCACTTTATCTTACTTAAAATCAAGGACTTGAGTGACAGGACGTATTGTGTCTTCGTTTATTTATTTCTACTTGTTTTGCTATCAGTACTTGAATGTCAAGTGGTAGACCACTTGATAAGATACCCTCTGAAATATGTGCAAAAATTCTAACCACATATTTAAATCGATAAAAACAACTAGTTTCTACTAATATAAGGTTGTTATATTAATATTGGGTATTATTATACTTTCATATTTTTATATATTTTACACATTCCTTGAAATACGGTAATTTAATAAATAATTACCAAGTTTGTAATGCTAAGATTAAATATACTTTAAGAAACATTTGCTATTTGTCCCTAATCTGTCACGTTCACTTAATGGGTGCTCCGAAAAAATGCAGCCAATTTCGGATTATTGAGGTATATTAGTTTTGCAATGCGAAATCAAATTCTGTTAATTATTCTCGAATTGTTTACTGATTTGTTTCTGTTTTTGCTGAAAATTTAAATATTTAACATATAAACGTTTCGATACACAACAGTCATTGAAAATGGATTTACATTTAACTTGTGTTTATTTGTGTAATTTATTTGGAATATTAAAATAAAATGGAAAATTTTCAAATGAAGTATGATTTTTGAAATCTTTTTTATTTATAAAATAATATAAACTTTCAATACAAGAAGTAAAAAATACAGCAGCGTATAAACAATGAAATATTTATACTTTGCATCACAGTGCATTTTCATTTTGATAAATTATAAAATTTTTAATATAATTTTTCATTTTAAAATTAACATTTCAATAATTTCAGTACATTTTTAGAATATTTTTGGCTGCAATAACATCGTATCACAGTATAATACTACATATATCAAAATGTATTATACTCACATAAATGCAGTCGCCTTAAACCCTTGTTTTATAAGGGACATTTGTATCCACAGAAGTGCATCATAGCAGTATGGTACTTATGCATGTAACTAAATCATATTTAAACTTTTCCACGCGAATCACTTCATGATCACAATTTGTAGGTAATCTAAAATAGTAAAAGTTCTTTGCAAAAAGAGCAGTGCATATTTTGTGTCGATTAGTTGATGCCCTCGAACGGTGTGCGGAGGTTCTGGCTGCACAATCTTCTCTTCAACAGTTTTTTTCCTGCTTTTACTACTTTCTGTTCTAATTCTCAAGCACTCATACTTTGTTTTGGTCACAAATATTCCTTTCTGCCGACTCTGTTCTCATCCGACATTTTATGCCAACTTACAAAAATAATAAACTCAGCATCTCGCGCTCTGTCCAGTCAACTGGCGATTTGCACGTAACAGATCTTTGACTTTCTGAATGTGGGAGTGATCAGTTGAAATCCAAGGCCTTCTACGACGAGGATCATTTTCAACTTTTAAATCGTGAAAACTATTAGTAAAATTGCGTACGACCCAGAGCGTTTTCGTGAAAGTTTCCTCCAGTTATCCATAAAATTTTACGTTGCGTGGTTGTTTCAGAAAATCGCACATTTCAAAAATCGTCACTAACACTTGAACATTGCACGCAAATAATAATATCACGAAAACTAAATGAGATATCAACAATTCAAGAACATGTGATTACAGAGGAGATTATGCGCAACGCAATGCTGCTAACCGCATATCACTACATATCTCCATAAGCGCGTAAGTAAAAAAGTTTGGTTATTTTCTGAACATATCGCGTATATCCTGTAACACTGATAACGTGCCAGTATTAAAGTAAATGCAAAAGTAGCTAGAAGTAGCCTTTGGTTCCATCATGACGGCGCTCCGGCACATTTCGCTCGACAAGTAAGAGATTATTTAAATATGACATATCCTAGCCGGTGGATTGGACGTGGTGGTCCAATCCAGTGGCCCGCCCGTTCACCGGACTTAAATCCTCTGGATTTCCACACTTGGGGTCATGTTAAGGAGCTGATTTACGTAACTCCAGTAAATTCGATTGATGAATTATGGCAACGAATTCAACAAGCCTTTCAAACAATTCGTAATACGCCTGGGTGGTCACTTCCAGCACCTAATCTGAGATTTTACATTATTTCCAGTTATACAATTTTTATCATTACATTATCACCCTTAAATTTGTTGTTTATTGTTTACGTTATTTCATTCTGTTTAAATTAGTTGAAACCTAAATTACTCAAAAACTGTAGCTTGAATCAAAATTTTGCTAGAGACCAATTCGATAGACAATTGAACATTTTACACGAAAATAGTGCTTATTTGACAAAATTAGTAGTGGCGTAGAAAATATTTTTAAAAAAGTGTCACGTTGACCCCGTCTCTACGACACTGCAGCTCATAAAATTTTGAGCAGTACATCAAACATTGGTCTTAAGGTGCTAACTACGCATAACAAATTTGAAATAGAATTGTTCAGGCATTTTGGAATGATTGCAGTCAATGTTTAATTTTACAGAAACTTTGACGCCCTGTACCTCGTTAAGGAGGCATTTGCGACCCTATGTTTATTAAGACTTTTTCATGTATTATCTACCCTAGAAGTCTGTCAGTGGTTTTTTTGAATCACCCTCTATATATATATTGTTATGATAATGTGTGTACGAGAGTATATGTTGGCGCCAAAAAAATTTTATTGTTGTGATATCAATTTGGTTTTGGTGTATTGGTGGTTGTATACCTTCGCCCTATCTAGCTCTAGACTCCTCTCAGTAGTCGGTTCTATTCACTATATGCTTTAGCAAGAAACCACACACAATCACAGCTATAAAGACAAAAGGGTTATTAATAAATGAATTTATTATTGTTTTGTTATCTATATGTCAAAATTTGTCAATATAAACTCTTAAACACAATAGTCAATATTTTGAAGTATTTCACACTATTTACAAAACCTTAAACAAGATGTTATATCGATACGACCGTTATAATTGAATTTCATGTATGACTGGTTGCATACATTAAGACACTGACATTTTATCTTATAACTTCTTGTTTAACAACTGGTTACTTTTTTCTAAGATTAATATTTAATTTTACAAAGATTGGCCAATTTTGATTATGTCTGATATAGTTAAATAAATTTGTTTAATATGGAATTAGTGACTTGCTAAACTTTTTATATACTAACTTTTTACTTTTGAAAATCTATATCAAGCTATTTCGTATACGAATTTTACTTTTAGGTCCCTTTTATAAGTATTATCGATAATGACTTGTCGACTGATTTCTATCCTTTACTCTGCTTAATTGTTTTCCTTAATACTTGTCTATCCTATCTCGCTTCCTTTCAGGAACGTGTCGACTATGCTGCTTTCTTACTGGTCTCCTAGTCCCTGCTACTGATATGCGGTTTTCTTACTGCTCTCCTGGATCCTGTTACTGATATTCCGTTTTCTTACTGGCCTCTGGAACCTGCTACTGCTATTCCGCGTTCTTTCTGTCTTCCTGGACCTTGTTTGTTGGTGCTCCGCTTGTCTCGTATTTCTTGGGTCACTTATTTTACCACTTGGTACTTTTAAATTCTTGATTTCTCCCACTTGAATCTTTTTACACTCTCTCGCTTATTAACTGCTTATATTTCTATAGGTTTTCTTTTCTTTCTTCAACAACTGTCGTTTTTCAAAATTATTTCTGTAACTAATCAATAATAATCTATTTTCTTTTTTACTATCTTGATTTTTCTTTTCCTTCTAAAGGCCTTTCCACATATCTTTTAACGTGCCATTTTCCTTTTGTAATTCACTTCACTTCACTTTCTCCTTTGCACTTATACACCCTATTCTACTTTCTTTACAATCAATTTTGCCTTATACTTCAAAATATTTCTTATTTTATAATATTATTTGACCTTTCTAGTGACTACTGAATTCCTTGTGGATCCCACTTTAAATTTGACATTTTTCTGACATATCCTTTTAATTAATCTACAAATTGTCTTTCGATTTTAATATCTTTTATTAACTCTTATTCTACCTTATTTTTTAACTATTTAATCAAACTCTGGCATTTTAACTTTTGTTTGCTATCTACCAATTCTGCATTTTAATTAATTTCAACTATATTTTTCTTATAACATCTTGACATATGCTCCAATTAACTAACATGATAATCAACTCAATAATAAATTTTGTAATAATTATTTCAACCATTGCCTTTACCGCTTTGTCTTTTACATAAATATTTAATTTAAATTTTACCTTTCTCTCGTTAATCTGATTTCATCTTAATATTTTTGTAGACCTTTATAGTAGCCTTCAACATTGAATACTTCAACCACATAGATGAAGTTGCATATTTTTTCTACAAATTTAAAAAATTCGTTAGCTTGACTTTTTCATTTGTTGTCATTATTCCCTGTTTTTCCCTCTGTTCGTTAAATTCGGCGAACACTTTTTCGTAATGTTCTCTGGATTTCGCTGGCAATAAATGGAAAATTTCTTCTTCAAAAACAGCCACAGGAATACAATTACTTTCTTGCATTTTTATTAAATTCAGATAGAACTGTTTATTAGATAATTGATAATAAACAACGTACCATAGCAACCAGTAGGTATAACAAAATCTACCACGTTTCATTGAGTATTGGTAAGAAATATCCAGTCGGGCGAATACTTTTTTTATTAAATTCCAGTAATTCTAAATCCACAAATATGATTGCGATATGACTATGGATAAAACGTTGTATTGCATTTGTGTTTTAATTGCCTTTTATCCACTTAAGAATATTCTTGCGTGGATAAAATGCTACTTAAAACACTTATACAATAAATAACTATTGCATCATTCATTTTATTAGGCAAAACTTGACAAAGTATTTAAGGTTATATTCACGTTTGAAATCTACATACTTACACTGAGTTTTTAAACACGATTTATGACATATGTAAATCTGCAAGTTACGCGTTTTGCGTCTTACGGATCATTATTCACTATCTATAATAACTAGCTACTATTTGTGTCAAAACAAAAGTTCGTAGTTTCTTGCTGACGTCATGCGGAAACAGGACGAAATTCCGCAGGCTGACGAGCACACCACACTACATATGTGTAAGTTTTTCTCTAAATATAATTTTGTTAATATTAATTTGTTATTATTTAATAGCTATACAGGGTGTCTCATAATTAGCTGCCAACCCTGAACAGGCCGATTCTATGATCAAAACTAAGTAAAAAAGTTCATATGAACATGGGTCCGGAAATGCTTCCTAAGGGCACAGGGACCCATTGAAGAGGGAGGAATGGAAATCATTTTTTTGCAATATCTCTCAATCGCGTTGTGATAAATGAATGAAATTTGGTATACACAGCTAAATTTTGATGAGCAATTTGATGGACTAATCCATTTATTTCCACAAGGTCCATTGGGGTGGGTACGGGGGGGCCCTTGGTACTTTGCGTGTGTAACTTTTTCATCTTTGACTTTTTAACAAATTGGACAGCAAATTCCGTTTTCCCGAACTGTTTTACGTTAAAAAGGTACTCTTGTTTCAAATCGTTATCTTTAACGGTTTCTGAGAAAATCGCTCTTGAATTAATCCCACTTTGGTCAATTTCATAGTAATTTAAACAAAATTATCAAGGTATTCTTATGTCAAAGTATTGTCAACCCGATTGCCAATTTAATAGTTCTAAGCGAAAAAAATGGAAGAGTTTACGGGACAAGAGTTAGTTGATATGATATTTATTTATGGCTTTTGCGATGGTAATGCTGCAGCGGCAGAACGCGAGTACGGGAGAAGGTTTCCAAACCGAAGGCTGCCATCAAGGAGGACATTCCCTACGGTATTCCGCAACTTAGCTGCAACCGCCACTTTTCGAAAGGCACCGGGTCAAGGACGTCCCAGGATTAATAGGGAAGCGGAGGTCCTTGACGCTATTGAACAAGATCCTACGACTAGCATACGGAACATTTCAAGGCAAATAAATGTTCCTCGGCCAACGGTACTACATATCTTAAAGATTTCCTTAACAGAATTGATTAGATGTGCTACTAACATTTCAGGTTGGAAGAATATTAAAGCGACAAGGTCTACATGCCTATCACTATCGACGTGTACATGGCTTGATACCAGAAGATTTTGCGCCACGTATGCAATTTTGTCGCTGGATTTTGTCGCTGGACAACGAGCAAGCTTCCAAAATTTTGTGGTGTGACGAAGCTACTTTTACCCGAAATGGAAAATTAAATTTTCATAATTCTCATTATTGGGAAGAAGAGAACCCACATGTTGTTCGGAGAACAAACTTCCAGCAACGGTTTTCCATAAATTTATGGGCGGGAATAATTCACGACACTCTGATTGGACCTATTGAAATTCCACAACGTCTCAATTCAAATCTTTATTTAAACTTACTTCAAGAAAATCTTCCCCAAATTCTCGATGATCTGCCTCTAAATTTACGACGTAACATGTTTTTTCAACACGATGGAGCCCCGGCACATAGTGGTCGCAATGTTCTAAATTTCCTAAACGAAAATTTCGCTGGACGGTGGATAGGGAGGCACGGACCGGTAGCTTGGCCGCCGCGTTCTCCCGACCTAACCCCGCTGGACTTCTTTTTCTGGGGATATCTAAATCAAAAAGTTTACGCCACCGAAGTCGATACCCGTGAGGAATTGCTGCAGCGTATCAATGATGCAGCCAATGAAATTCGTCAAAACCGTTTTAGCATCTTAATAGCTTCGAGAAGTGTTACACGTAGGGCAAGACTTTGTATCAGAGAAGGTGGAGGGTTTTTTGAACAGTTTTTAAAATAGCTTGTTGTCTGTTATCAAAATTAAGTTTCCATCTTATGATCCCTTCGAAAAGTGACGGTTGCAGCTAAATTGCGGAATACAGTGAGGAATGTCCTCCTTGATGTCAGCCTTCTGTTTGGAAACCTTCTGCCGTACTCGCGTTCTGCCGCGCAGCATTACCATCGCAAAAGCCATAAACAAATCATCATATCATAATTGTTCTACATCAATAATGTGTATTACTGATTACGTATTAAATTATTATTATTTTTTTTTGTTTAAATTACTATGAAATTGACCAAAGTGGGATTAATTCAAGAGCGATTTTCTCAGAAACCGTTAAAGATAACGATTTGAAACAAGAGTACCTTTTTAACGTAAAACAGTTCGGGAAAACGGAATTTGCTGTCCAATTTGTTAAAAAGTCAAAGATGAAAAAGTTACACACGCAAAGTACCAAGGGCCCCCCCGTACCCACCCCAATGGACCTTGTGGAAATAAATGGATTAGTCCATCAAATTGCTCATCAAAATTTAGCTGTGTATACCAAATTTCATTCATTTATCACAACGCGATTGAGAGATATTGCAAAAAAATGATTTCCATTCCTCCCTCTTCAATGGGTCCCTGTGCCCTTAGGAAGCATTTCCGGACCCATGTTCATATGAACTTTTTTACTTAGTTTTGATCATAGAATCGGCCTGTTCAGGATTGGCAGCTAATTATGAGACACCCTGTAGTTTATGGATATTAATTAAACTTAATCAGAATTCGAAAAATTCTTTATTTTGAAGAACTCAAGGAACAATAAAAAAAAGTTGATGGTCCACCCACCAAGGTACGCTAAAACTGTTAAACAAACTCAGTATTAGAGATTCCAGTGTATACAATGTATGCTTCGTGATACTAACCGTCAAAATTTATAAAAAAAACATGATTTATCAAAAATATTTATCTATGGTACACACTCATATGCATGCGCAAATCTATTGTTTTTTATCTATGTGTTGTTTTCTATCTAAGTATTCAATACCTGTATATCCTTGATTGCCTGTGAGGAGGATATAGTAGAACGATTAACATATTTTCTAGACAGGTTATTAAATTATCTGTAAAACCTCACTTAACTGACGTACTAATAAGTAAAAGGTATTCATATAAAACAACTCAGTAAAGTTCAGACTGAACCAAGATGAACACAGTCGTTGTCTTCTCTGTTTTAATCGCTGTTGTTTTATCTAGCTCAGGTAAGCAATTTGATATAACTGTTACAGTCATATATTAAACATATCACTGGCGCATATTTATGTTTGCTTAATTTAATTATTTTCGGATGTAGTACAGAATTAATTTATGATGTAAATACTATTTAAATAAATTAATCCACGTTGGTATTATTTTTAGCACCGCAAAATAATAATGAGACAGACGACGTGGTGGACCATATTTTGGACGCAATAGACGCTGTGGTAGGTCCTGAACTCGAAGTAGAAGAATCGAATATAATCTACTGGTTCTTCAGCAAAGAAAACCCCTCAAATGGCATCCCAGTCAACAGAGAATCCATATCACATTTGCATGACACGTCCTTCAACACATCAAGAGACACAATCTTCATTGTCCATGGTTGGAGGAACACCAACAGTTCAGCCTTCATCACTACAGTGAGAGAAGCCATCGTGGCTAACTTAGACGTCAATATCTTCGTCGTTGATTGGAGTGATATAGCAGCACAAAGCTACATACCAGCTAGAACTTCAGTTCCAGACGTTGGAAAGTTTTTAGCACACTTCATCGATACTTTGGTATCCGACTACAACCTGTCTTTGTCTCGCACCACTTTGGTTGGGCATTCCCTTGGTGCCCAAGTTGTTGGCATCGCTGGTGCCGCACTCAATGGAAACGTGGCGGTTATAGTCGGCTTGGATCCAGCTCTGCCTTTGTTTGCGACTTCTGGTGTGGAAGACCGTCTAGATCCTACTGATGCGAAATTCGTTCAAGTCATTCATACCAATGGGGGTCTCAAGGGATTCTTGTCTCCTATAGGGGATTCCGATTATTATCCCAACGGTGGCATGAGACAACCCGGCTGTGGTCTTGATATTGATGGAAGTTGTGCCCATGCACGGGCCTATGAATACTATGCAGAATCCTTGGAGGGCAGTGGGTTCGTCGGTGTGTCTTGTGGAAGTTATTTGAGGTATTCTGATGGGGATTGTGGGTCGGACAACACTTCTATGTTGGGAACAAGCGAGATCGATACAAGGTAAAATGAGATTGCATTATTATTACTTTTTGAAACTTTTGTTTTTGTTCAAAATTTAAGTGGCAGAAATTTATCATAGATGCTATATGAAGAAGTATAGTCAAAATTTCAGAACGGTTTAACATTTTGTCTCAAAAAATTGTATTATTTGCTTAAATAATATTAATGCATACGCTGAAACTACTTTTTTCTCTTTTCTAGTGCATCGGGACGGTATTATCTGGATACAAACAGTGGATCACCTTATGCCCAAGGTTAAAGTTAATCTTCTGTAATTTTTGTAATTAATATAAGTGAATACAATTGCGAAATCTGATACTTTGTTCTGATTACTTCTAAGTACAAAGAGAACATTTCCATTTTTAGAAATATTTTCATAAAATATTTAACAATTCTTATTATAAACGATTTCGTTCAAATAAAAGTAGAAAATATTGCATTTCCGATTACGCGGTTTTTGGAAATTTGCGCATTAAAACCAGCAACTGGAAAGACAAACGAGCAATCGATTCCAGGATTCGATAAACGTAAACAATTCCAGCAATACAGAACTGACAATTAAAATTATTCCGAATTATATAGTTAACAACTGTAGTTTATTGTTTGAAGACTTGGACTGTAAATTTACTACTTCTCAAGATTTTTTTGCAAACATCAAGGATTTCTACTTTTAATTATTATTAAATAATTTACTGGCTTGTTTAATAAACAGTAGGTCAAGTGTAATTATGTAATAGAGTGAATCTTTTTTTATACTTATATTTCCATCAAAACATTTAACTCGTGTGAGAGTGAATATCAAAAAAATTAGTAACATTTACAGAATGGAATTTGTAGGACAAGCGCTGGCGCTGTCTAAAAACGTGTTTTTAATGGAGATCTCAAATTTTTCAATAAAGAACACAAACAAATGTAATTGTATTCATTTACTCTCATTTTCAAATATCTTGAAATATTGCCTTTCCTATTTTTTAGTAATTTCAACATATTTGTGTATTATTATTAATATACTATACAGGCTGTCCCGGTACTTGATACATAAAAGTCGAGTACAAAAAATGAAAAAGATATTTTTATTTACAGTCTCTAAACTATTAACTTCAGCATGATGCAAATTTGGTGACCGATAACAAAGTGCATACAGCTTGTTTTTGACGTTGCACGTGAAACTTCATTATGTCCAGAACGCCAGGGCCGGACTATGGTCAATGGTTAACAACCCAGAATTTTTGCACAGATGACGACCGCAATCTGCGTATATAAAAAATGAGTTCCTTGAAGAATTAGCCACCGATAATACCCTCTTTGTTCAATTCAGAAAAATTAACAGTTTAGGAAATATTTGTGATTTTATGTCACAGTACACCCTGTATAACATAATTAAACCCTATATTGGAAGCATGGGAGAGATGAGCTTAATTTAAATTTGAAATTATATATAGGGTATCCCATTTAAAAAATAGTATGTTTGATTCACCTTGGTAATACGTAACACCCTGTATATACGAAAATAATTTTAATATGTGCAGTTTTCAGTTGGCTACAAATTTTGTAAATAACTTTTTTAATATCTTCCAAACATTGTCTTATTCGGTAGTTATCGGTTGAGATAATCCATCTGATATTGTTTAACTTGCTGTAGTACCTTTCTCTAATTATAAAAAGTAAGCTCCAACGATAAGCACTCTCTCCATACATGTTTTCTCCATAAAACGCAGAAACTAGACAATGAAAATGAAGACACAAACACCGTATAGTCACCAAACATTGATATAAATAATTTTATAACTGACAAACTGAAAACTAAAATAAATTCATGTAACTCAGGCGTAAAATGAAGTAACCTTACATTCTGATCGTATAAACAATGATCAAGCACGTGGCTACGAAACTATCGTTCGACGAAACAAATCTAACTGCTCAATCTCTGTCAAAACGCGTTTTCATGCAGAATTCTAATTCACAACGCAATTTTCATTTCGTGCGTATCATCTGCGGTTTAATTTTGTTGGTATTATACGTTGTTTAGGGTTAATTTAAAATGTCTGGCATTGATTCAGTTGATGAAGTGGCTGGATGAGAAGAAAAAAAAGTAACAACAAACAAGAATTTATAGAATTTTATAACTTTTTAATAATACCTGTTTTTACTTTACTAAAATGGGAAGATGCTACAATGTAAAAAACTTTCACTCAAATTGTACTCAATTTTACTCAATGTATCAATTTCTGTTCCCACCAGATTGAGTGAAATTTTCACTCTATTAGTATGGGGACAACTGAGTGAAACTATTGCATCAGAAATGAGTAAGTTTTACTCATATACGAGTTACTGCTAACTATCAATTGAGTGACTTTTGACACTATTCTGAGTATATAAAACCAATTTAGAGTAGACTTTTTCTCTAACATGATTTAAATTTAACTCTCATTGTAATTTTTTACTCAGACTTGGTTTTTAATTAACTAAATATTGAGTATAAAAATAAATCACTTATAAGTGATTAATTAGGACATACAGTGTTGAAATTAATTAGATGCTATACAACGTATTCTGTAAATGATGAACCTTCAAATTAGGAGAGATATTGTAAAAATAATGTCTCAAATCTACTTTTTTTTGATAGTATACAATTAACCCTGTATATTTTTAAACATATGGATTTCTGAGAAAATTCTATATATGGCAATATAAACAGTTTAACATTTTAGTGCGGGGTTGCCACGTTATGCAGAAAATTCTTCGAATATTGGAAAAAACATGACCTCGAAGTTGTATTAACTTTCAACTACTAACACTTGGAGCAAAAATATTTGACAGAGCTATAGGCAAAGACTCATATAGTAGCTAATATCGATATTTTATACAGGGTATTTTTTATAAAACGATCATTTTAAAAAAGTTCAAACTTGATTTTCTAAAATTTTTCAAATGGAACACCCTGTATTTTATTATTCTATTTTATTCACATGTCAGTCCACTTCAACTATTATTAAGCATGTTCTATATCTAAAATTGTTAGTATTTAAGATATAGCAACATTTCTGACATCTAGAACGCCGAAAAGAAAAATGCAAAAATAGCAGACATTCATTTGAGGCTTATTCTAATAATCCTGATCCGTCTGCTCCAATATTCTTTAACAGCAGTTCCGGAACAGTAGAAAATTTAGTAAAAGCTCTATCGACTCTAAAAGACCCAGATGTGTTTCCACACCAGTTGTAGAAAACACAGAGTTTTCAAATTTTTATTCCACTTCAACTCAAGTTACAATATTAAACGTAAATTAAACAATAGTAAGTACCTACATCAATTTAAAAATGAAGCTAAATGTTCAAATTGTCATCTATCAACTGTCACACATTTCGCGCATCTTCTGGCAACGTTTCGGGTAGCATTCATTAAATGTATATTTGAAATATTATTAAAAGAATTTTCAACATTTCGTCGAAGTTCCTTGATAGAGTAAACAGGAATTTTAAATACAGGGTGTTAAAAAAAGGAGTGTAAAATATTTCAGGAGGTATTAGTATGAACCAAAATAAGCAGAAAAGTCTTAATAAACATGGGTCCGCAAAGTAACGGTTGCGGAGATATGGACCACTATTCGTTTTTCAAACATTTTATTTTATTAGGAATAAACCGACAAAGGAAGCTTTTAACAAACAAAAAACAAAGTTACAGAAGATGTTCAAAGTGCCCTCCGTCCATTTCCAAGCAGGCACGACATCTTCGTCTCAACGATATTCGAACTCTTTCGAAAACACCCTCCTTGGTTTGGATTTCTTGACACTTTTGATTAATCCGTAGCTGCAGCTCTTCCAGGCTATTTACAGGAGTACCATACACTAATGTCTTCAAATATCCCCAAACAAAGAAATCTAGAGGGTTCAGATCAGGCGATCTTGGAGGCCATAAAACAGGTCCGGCCCTTCCTACCCATCTATGTGGAAAAGTTTGGTGTAAATGCTCTCTAACGGCCATGGAAAAATGAGCTGGAGCACCATCATGCTGGAACCACATTTGTTGC
>NW_019416509.1:4607-41276 GCF_000390285.2 Anoplophora glabripennis | reverse complement strand
TATATGTATCAAACTGAGAACACGAACCACCCACTACTTACAATTACTTCACAATTCAAATGACATTTAATCACTATCACTTAGCACATACCTTAAAGATCATGTTTGCACTCTGTGTACAAGCGGTCGAAATCGATTTGCAAGTTGAGAATGATTCGATGTCCCTACATGGGTCCTTATATATCTAATATAACTGCTCTGATTTCTTCACCGTTGCATAATGATACGAAGAAATGACCTTGCGGAGATCGCCAGATTTGATTCGCGTCATACTTTCGTTTGTTAATTTCAGGGTGTTGGCCGTCTCACCGGGGCATTGTTCGAGAAAAGTAGGCGCTGGTGCATAGGTGGCTAGATCTCTATCACGCCGAAATTGTGTCATAGATTTTTGATATACCTTGTATGCGTAATACTCTCATAGTAACAACGTCTTACTACTTATCTATAATTTCTTTACATGACAGTATACTGGGTGTTCCGTATGTACGTGTACAATGAAAGACACAGATTCCCGAGCTCAAAGAGACCGAATTAGACTAATTCACCTACTTGTATATCCGAAATCGCTTCGTCTGACCACCGCTAGATGACCTCAATTTTCCTGATAAATTTTTCAATTTTTGCGTGTATTGAAGATTTTCATCAGACTAAACGTGTTTATTGTTGAAGTTCATTATAGCATCTATGGCAAAATTAGCTTCGTCCGTAAACAATATGCCAGCGGAAAGTCAACATTTTGTTCAATTTTTTGCAAAATCTAGTGCCAAAATTGTAAACGAGCAAGATAGTCTTGCGACAGTAAGGTTTGAACCCTTTGTTTGTGATACGGGTATAACTGTTGCTACTTCAGAACGAACCAAACTAATATAAATTTCACATTAAGATTTGCAGCGATCTTCTTAATACTAGTATTTGGGTCTTCTTCAATTTCATGTAGAACAGCTTCTTTCGATTCAGGCGATCTAACACTCAAAGGTCTTCCAAGAATTAGACCTTTCTGAAATGAGCCTGACTCCAGAAGACGTTAAACTGAACATTCTTGGATTTGGAGTTAGATGATTTGAAAATCTTTCCATATAAATTCGTCTAGCCTCAGTACCATTTCCATCTGCAAGGCCATAAATGTAAACAATATTGGTTGGCCATTTCAGCATTTCAATATGCATAAGCCATTATTACAACTTAATCTTTTTAAAAAATAAGCTTAATCTGACAATACACAATATTAAATAAGATGACGGCTTTTTATTATTATTGTTTTGCATGGCCTCCCTAAGATATGTTTATGAAATTTAAATAACTGTAAAGATGCAGTTGGTCAAATAAATCAATTTTGTTGTTAATCGGTTTGGAATACAAAAAAGTGTAAAGAAACAAAAAGTGAATATAATACAATGGCGCATATGATGACCTATTTTATTATACAGGGTGGCCCATTAGTGTGAGAAAGTAAAATAACTCCGTTGTTATTCGTAATACAGAAACAAATTCTATAAAAGTACAGAATCAAAAAACCTACAGGACAAAATTAATTTTAAACACACAGGGCGATAAGTAAAAACACCCTGTATATTTTTAAACATATGGATTTCTGAGAAAATTCTATATATGGCAATATAAACAGTTTAACATTTTAGTGCGGGGTTGCCAAGTTATGTAGAAAATTCTTCGAATTTTGGAAAAAACATACATACTTCGAAGTACTACTAACACTTGGAGCAAAAATATTTGACAGAGATATAGGCAAAGACACCTATAGTAGCTAATATCGATATTTTATACAGGGTATTTTTTACAATACGATCATTTTAAAAAAGTTCAAACTTGATTTTTTAAATTTTTCTATTGAACACCCTTTATTTTATTATTCTATTTTATTCACATGTCAGTCCACTTAAACTATTATTAAGCATGTTCTATATCTAAAATTGTTAGTATTTAAGATATAGCAACATTTCTGACATCTGGAATGCCGAAAAGAAAAATTCAAAAATAGCAGACATTCATTTGAGGCTTATTCTAATAATCCTGATCCGTCTGCTCCAATATTCTTTATTAGCAGTTCCGGAACAGTAGAAAATTTAGTAAAAGCTCTATCGACTCTAAAAGACCCAGATGTGTTTCCACACCAGTTGTAGAAAACACAGAGTTTTCAAATTTTTATTCCACTTCAACTCAAGTTACAATATTAAACGTAAATTAAACAATAGTAAGTACCTACATCAATTTAAAAATGAAGCTAAATGTTCAAATTGCCATCCATCAACTGTCACACATTTCGCGCATCTTCTGGCAACGTTTCGGGTAGCATTCATTAAATGTATATTTGAAATATTATTAAAAGAATTTTCAACATTTCGTCGAAGTTCCTTGATAGAGTAAACAGGAATTTTAAATACAGGGTGTTAAAAAAAGGAGTGTAAAATATTTCAGGAGGTATTAGTATGAACCAAAATAAGCAGAAAAGTCTTAATAAACATGGGTCCGCAAAGTAACGGTTGCGGAGATATGGACCACTATTCGTTTTTCAAACATTTTATTTTATTAGGAATAAACCGACAAAGGAAGCTTTTAACAAACAAAAAACAAAGTTACAGAAGATGTTCAAAGTGCCCTCCGTCCATTTCCAAGCAGGCACGACATCTTCGTCTCAACGATATTCGAACTCTTTCGAAAACACCCTCCTTGGTTTGGATTTCTTGACACTTTTGATTAATCCGTAGCTGCAGCTCTTCCAGGCTATTTACAGGAGTACCATACACTAATGTCTTCAAATATCCCCAAACAAAGAAATCTAGAGGGTTCAGATCAGGCGATCTTGGAGGCCATAAAACAGGTCCGGCCCTTCCTACCCATCTATGTGGAAAAGTTTGGTGTAAATGCTCTCTAACGGCCATGGAAAAATGAGCTGGAGCACCATCATGCTGGAACCACATTTGTTGCCTCTGATTCAAAGGAATGTCTTCCAAAAACTCATACAGTGTGTTCTGCAGAAAGTTGAGGTAAGCAGCGCCTGTTAATCGGTTTGGTAAAACAACAGGACCTAGAAACCTGTCACCTACAATACCCATCCAAATGTTTAATGAAAAACGTGCCTGATGTCCAGATTCTATTAGAGCATGAGGATTTTCGTCGGCCCAAATATGCGTATTGTGAAAATTAAACACTCCATTTCTTGTGAACCCGGCCTCATCAGTAAAAAGAATGTTTGCAAGAAAACGAGGGTCTTCAGCATCATGACGTAGAAACCAGCGGCAAAAAACCAAACGTGCTTGATGATCATTTATTGGATTTAAGGCCTGTACTCGTTGCACATGGTATGGATAAAGCAGTTGCTCGTGAAGGATTCTCCAAACAAGAGGACCACTAATTCCTACCTCGGCTGATATTCTCCGCACACTCGTACCTGGATTCTGCTCTACCAGTGCTAGAATTTCTTCTTCTGCTCTAGGAGTGGATACCGACCTTGGTCTTCCGGATAAATGGCACTGTTTGCTCAAGGAACCGGTATCACGCAATCTTTGGTGAATTCTTCCAAACATGCGTTGTGAAGGAATCTGGCGATTTGGATAAGCGTCAACATAAAGACGTCGCGCTTCGGTGGCGTTCCCATTAGCACGACCATACATGAAATGCATGTCTGTTAATTCTGCGTTAGAGTAACCAGCCATAGCGAAAGAAAACTTGTGCACTGAGAACAACTGTCAAATACGTACTGTTTATATCACTAAACATCAACTAACTATTATAAGAAAATACACAACGTTTTTGCAAAATAAAAACATAAAAAAAAAACATAAAACATTCCATATCTCCGCAACCATTACTTTGCGGACCCATGTTTATTGAAACTTTTCTGCTTATTTTGGTTCATACTATTACCTCCTTAAATATTTTACACTCTTTTTTTAACACCCTGTATAATGTCTTTTAGAAAACCCCATAGGAAAAAGTCCAACAGACACAAATTAGGTAACCTAGCTGGCCATCTGATCGGTCTGTTTGTTCCTATTCACCCATCTCCTAATATTTCGTTAGTATTTCTGTACATTCAAAAACCATATACCTACAACTTACGATATTAAGAAGGCTTTTAAAATTACATTACCATACTTAAATTATCTCAGTTCATCATCATCAACAATTTTATTTAAAGAAATGACTCGGGTCAAGCAGCCTCAAATCTGGTAATCAAACTGGTCACAACTTTCTTAACACACATAAAGCTCTGGATAAACATTAGATTTAGTTCTGCCACTATCTCTTTATTCAGCCTTGAATTGCCATCTGTTTAACTTGATTAGTTCCGCTTATTGCGGTAATCAACAGTGCCAGCAACTTAATATTTGTTCCATTCGACGCGATACCGATGCATTAATAACGCGGAACGTACCCCGCCCATATATTTCACCTTTCCGCGGAACATAATACCCAGTTAACAAAACAATGATACGTTTTCACCCTATAACTTTTCGCATTTACATTAATGAAGCAAGCAACGAATTAGGTGTCGGAATTTACGCCATAAACGAAGTGGAGTAAATTCCAGAGACCGCGCGCACCGCTCTGATAGCCATTTGTATTAATATATATTTATATAGGCATATCAATTACTCCCAAGCTTACAATTTTCGGAACTGAAGCGTGGATACGGCGTTACGTCGGCGGCTGTCCTTGTTTATTTGCGGGTCCCGCCGTTATGGGCCTTCCATTATTCAAAAGAGGTTAACTCCCGCCAAAAAAGGCTGTTAAGCTTGTGTTTAAGGCGACGTATTTAGACAGGCACATCAAAACGATGTAGTCGTTTAATATTTTCAAAATTGGTGTTTAATTTAAGATCGCCATTCTCGTGGAAGAGTATTTTTTCGAAGAAAAAAAGATTAGAAACATTTAAAGAAGTTCTATTTGCGGTTTAATTACAACTGTTTGTTTTAACACATGGCTATTTTTAAGTACATCGGATAACCATGAACGAAACACGGGCTGACACTGGCATTTTCAGTGTATCTTTCCTCTCTGTTAAATAATTACCACATACAAAATAGCTATCGCCCCAGAACGCTACTGGAATAGGCCAGCAATTTTAAATTTCCGAATTGCCGATAGCCAGCAGAATTTTAGAAAGAATTAAATGCAGCGGCCTGCATTCCTACGCCTATCCTAGTAACATATAAACAACACTTTGTTGCCAGGCGTACTTACGGATTTATTTTGTACACTTTTTTTTATCAATATCTGCTTTTTGCGTTACTGTATTTACTTAAATGTATGTGTAGTAGGGTGGCCAAAAAAAAACGAATATTTTTTTTCGTGTCTCTTGTGAAAATGTTAGTTTATCATATTTTAAGAGCCCCCTCAAAAAATCAGCTCATGATTTTTAAAAATTTCCAAAATCGTCCAAAATTGAATTAAAAAAAAAATTTTTTTTTCTCGTTATTTGATCATTTTTAGGTTGAAAAAAATCTCGATTCTGAAAATTTCAAATCGATATTTTAATTTCTAAGCCACTCATAATTATTTTAACTTTAAAAGTAGTGTACCTAAAATGCTTTCGAGCGACCTCTAAAAATAAATATCAACGAAGTAATAATTTTTTTTTATTGAATTTGATGAACAAAAGAATATAACTAAATCACGAGACACTTAAAAAATTTCTCGAGGCAAAAACTACCGCACTGTATCAAATATTAATAATTTTTTAATTGTTTAAAATTTAATTTAATTTCACATAATTATGAGTGACTAGAAATTAAAATATCGATTTGAAATTTTGCAACCTAGAAAATGATAAAATAAAGAGAAAAAATATTAAAAAAATAATAAATTTTTGACGATTTTGGAGTTTTAAAAATCTTGAGCGACCTCTAAAAATTTTTTTTTGCTGTTTTTGAGGGGGCTCTTAAAACTAGATAAACTAACATATTTTGACAAGAGACACGAAAAATAAAATATTCGTTTTTTTGTTCCACCCTAATGTGTAGGTATTGACAAAAATGTTTTAAGGAATCAACGAATATCTATGTAGTTTCATATGATATTTCTGCAGCGGTGTCAGTTAGGTTATATGATCATAATTTTGTTAATTAGCTACTATTTTCATTTTTGGTATTGATCGATTGATTTTGCAGAAAATATATTTCCAAATAAACAAAATTCGTAATGATATTTTAATATTTTTTAATATTTGATGATTATGATAAATTTATTTAATATACAAGGTGGGTTATTAGTACGTCGCGGAATGTAGGTCCAGAGATTTTTTTGTATTTTGACATCCACTTATAGATTTAATAATTAAAGATAGAAAAAAAAAACTTTAAATACAAATCTACGACTTTTCCTTTATTTCTTTTGACATCAAAATTTGGAGGCATAAAATATATGTTTGAAGAAAAAAAATCATTAAAAAAATTAAAATTCTTCCTTACTGAAATAACAAACAACGATTTTTATAACTAACATTAAAATACCTACAATTTTCACAAATTTTCAGCATGCAAGTAATTGTGATGATACAGTTGAAACTATGCTTTAAGTCACTATTTATTGCAGTAAAAACAAATTCAGAACTATCAAACATTTCGTCCTGTATTTTTTCTTTTAATACTTGTAAATTTTGAGGTCTTTGAAGTGTCCCCACAAAAATATGTCTAAAGGACTGAGATCGGGGCTGTTTTCTGGCCACTTAAAGTTTTATAATATTTTTTACAGTGTTCGTTGACGGGATTCGTCCTTCAAAATAAATTTGCCGATATTCCTGCAGAATTTTTGCACATTATTGTTATTTGAATAATACAGTTATTATGTTTTATTTTTCGTCATCAGAATAACCCATTTTAATTTTTTCAATATTTTAAAATTAAAATGGGTTATTCTGATAATAATAAATCCGATGTATTTTTAAAGGAAGGTTCGTTTCTGTCGTTTTTGTCTGACTGTGTGCGAGAGAGATAGAGTTATAGTGTGCGATAGAGATAGAATGACTTTGTCTTCATAGAGGGCTTTTCTCTCTCTGTCTCTCTCTCTCTCTCTGCTGTCTTCAGGAGTCTCTGGAGCTTTTCCAGCATCTTCAGGACACCTAGGGAGGGAGCGTGGGATAGAGGGCGTGGCCTTTTTAGCCAAATATCAGGACTAACGCTGTGACATCATAGAATAAAAAAGTCTCGGAAACGATGAGTTGAATCGAAAAAATAATTAAAAAAATCTCCCCACACCCCAGATTGTTATTATCCGCTCTGCGTTGAATGGAAAAGGTCCGAAGTCCGTCTGTCGAAAAACAAAAAAGTTAGTCAATAATTGCTACGGCAGTAGCGAACGCATTATCTTATCTTCCGTTGATTGATGATCTGTTATTATTTTTTTTAAATAAATTTCGTATCAACCACCCATTGAGGTTCCAACAATTTTATTAAATAAAAAATTAAGGTACTATTCTTAAGGAAATTTTACATTTTTTAATTTTTTTGAAATAAATAATTAATTAGGTAAATTCATAGTTTTAATTGTACCTTGATTTATTTTATTTAGCATTTAACACAAATGCATCAAATTTATTTGGCAGTTATTATTTGGCAACAAGAAATTTCTTCTCCCCTTTAGTATTATCTATAATAACTTCCAAATCACACTGTATAATCTAGGAATAGCGGTTTTCCTCACTGTTATGCCTCCATTTATTTGTTAAAGAAGAATGGAGCGCATTTTATTTGTTAAAACCATCTTGATGTCCAAAATTTCAATCTTACTCAAAACGATCTTCAAATAAATGACCGTAGAAAATCATGTTCCAGTTGATAAAGCTATACTACTAATATCAAAACTTTTCATATGATAGCAAATCTTTCACTTCTTTAAATAGCAGGGTTATCGATTATAATTTAACAGCTAAACACACTGCTAGAAAAAAAACTTCATCTTAGATAAATTAAAAGCTTTTTGGAATGGCCACCTAATCAGCCAGATCTGACACCTTTGGACTTATTTCTTTAAAGGAAATGTAAATTTTTTATTTCTATTTGGTTAACAGATATTAAGTTTCTTATTAGCACTTTAATTTTTAGTAAAATATATCCTGCTAGAGCGCAAGATAATAAACAAAATAAAGAAGCTCCTTACTTTGTAATAATTTGTATCATCAATTAATGCATCAAAAATACATTGCATCTGTGTGTCAAAATTCCATCGGAATCATCCCTCGTAACTACATCTCGAACACCTTGTGTGAAGGTGAAAGGGGGAGGGGGGTGTGAAGAGAACTAGACCCTCACCCCCGCCCCCCGCCTGTACATTCACACTTCCTGCGCATACATTATTCTCATTACACTGTGAACCTCTTACAGACAATTGCGAATCGTAATAAACGTCTTTATTCTTAATTAAAGTAACACTAGCATTCCAAAGCACACTACCTACTAAAATCATCAGATCTGCTAATGCGGCACCCTCTACATATACAAGTTCCGCGTTAGCATTAACACTTCTTGCGCTAATGGTGACTTAGGAATTCTTAAAGGGAATGACTAAACTTTAGGCCTTTTGTGCTTTCTAATGGATATGAAGAAGCTGAGGAGTTGTTTTTGGATATATGAGGCTGATGTTTAATGCTCTATAAGAATTTATTTGCTAGGTGTACGGGGGCTGTATTTAATAATTAGGCCCGGGTGCTCTTACGAAGGACAGGAGTACGCGTGGGTTAAGGAGAAAGGATAATAAAGTATGTTACCTTATTTGGAAACTGTTTTCTTAATCATTATATTACGTATATACATATACAGGGTGTGGCGTGTATAATCTATAAAAATTAAACTACAACTTCCTGATGCTATTTGTAATAGAAAAGTCTTATACGAAAAAGTTTTATCTTTGTGTTTTTTTTTTGTAAATTAAAGATCATTTATTCAACGAAAATGAAGGCCGACCCTGTGTTATTTATTAAAAACTTTGGAAATGCTTTTATGCGACCCGATATGCAACCTTATAACTTAAGTCGGTATAATCTAATACTAGTAATGCTAAAAAAAGGTTAGGTTACATTGTCAAAAAATTTGTACAGTCAACTGATTTGGTATTTGTATTGAATTCATTATTCACTTAATTATTAAATATTAAGCATGGTCCATCGACCCATCAGTGTTAAAAAGTGAAAGATTCCAGACAAAAGTTTTTGTTTTGTAATTCCACGATAGTGGCAGTGTAATTTTTATATAGAAGTAGAAAATAAGCTTAGCGTGTCGATTACATTAAAAATGAGATTCTTATTTCTTAGTTTGCTTAATTTTTTGGTTTGTGCACAAACTAGTTTTACAAAGAACCGAGAAAACAATGCATTTACTATTTCCGAACGTATCGATATGGTGTTAGTGTATGGTGTAGCCAGAGAAAATGCGCTCGCGGCGACTAGTTTGTACCGGGAACCATGGCCACAACGTCACCCCCATGTGCAAATACAATCCTACAGTGCGGTCACCGGCTGCGAGAAACGGGAAGTGTTATTCCTCGAGGAGAAGGACGTGGTCAGCAAAATCTTGACGAAGACCCCACAATTAGTACTCGATGACTCGCACAGCAAGTAGGAACTTCATCTCGTACCGTACATCACATCTAAAGGCGTCAGCTGTTGCACCCCTATCATCTACAACTAATTCAACAGATTTTACCTCCAGATTGTGATCAACTTAAGCGTTTTTGCAGATGGTTTTTACGACAATGTGTCAATCAAGTAGACTTTGCTGCTTATGTTTGTGTAACAGATGAGACGAAATTTACCCGTGATGAAGTGAATTTCCATAATATGCACATATGAGCCGATGAAAACCCTCACGAGATTAGGGAAACTCATTTTCAACATCGGTTCTCGGTAAATGTTTGGGCTGGGACGACTAAAGGACTAACATATGCTGACTTTTTGGAGAACCGGTTGCCTGAATTATTGGACAATGTGGCATTACAAGTTCGAGCACGCATGTTCTATATTCAAGTTGGGCCTCCTCCACACAGTACTCGAGAAGTAACGACACTTTTGAATTAAATGTTTCCTCAGCGATGGATTGGACGCTTTGGTCCTGTGCCGTGGCCACCTCGGTCACCCGATCTAACTCCAATGGACTTTTATCTTTGGAATTACTTGAAGTCGTTGGTTTACAATACTCCAATTGCTACGGTGGAAGAATTGCGAAACCGTATACTTGAAGCTGCTGACACAATTAGGGGAATACCTGCAATTTGGGAAAATATGCATCAAAATTGGGTGCGTCGGTGCCATGCCTGTATCCGCGCTATTGGGGATCAATTTTAAATTGGGTTACTATGCAATCCTCCAGCAACGCACCAGATCTATCGCCAACTGGGCGCTGATTTGAATATCTCTTTGGTCGACATCTTCCAGCGGTTCATTCTAGTTCAATCTCTATGATTGTATCGATGGCACTGAGCCTCTCACTGTTTTGTTNGTCAGCAAGTGAACCTTAATGTTGAAGATGCAGTGTTGGAAAATCTTGACGAAGACCCCACAATTAGTACTCGACGACTCGCACAGTAAGTAGGAACCTCATCTCGTACCGTACATCGCATCTAAAGGCGTAAGCTGTTGCACCCCTATCATCTGCAACTAATTCAACAGATTTTACCCCCGGATTGTGATCAACGAATGCGTTTTTTTCTTATCTTTTCTGCTTATGCTTGTGTAACAGATGAGACGAAATTTACCCGTGATGAAGTGAATTTCCATAATATGCACATATGAGCCGATGAAAATCCTCACGCGATTAGGGAAATTCATTTCCAACATCGGTTCTCGGTAAATGTTTGGGCTGGGATAATAGGCGATGTACTTGTGGGTCCCTATTTCTTTGAAGGACGACTAAAGGAATAACATATGCTGACTTTTTGGAGAACCGGTTGCCTGAATTATTGGACAATGTGGCATTACAAGTTTGGGCACGCATGTTTTACCTTCAAGATGGGGCTCCTCCACACAGTACTCGAGAAGTAACGACACTTTTGAATTAAATGTTTCCTCAGCGATGGATTGGACGCTTTGTCCTGTGCCATGGCCACCTCGGTCACCCGATCTAACTCCAATGGACTTTTATTTTTGGAGTCACTTGCAGTCATTGGTTTTCAATACTCCAATTGCTACGGTGGAAGAATTGCGAAACCGTATACTTGAAGCTGCTCACACAATTAGGGGAATACCTACAATTTGGGAAAGTATTCATCAAAATTGGGTTCGTCGGTGCCATGCCTGTATCCGCGCTAATGGGGATCAATTTTAAATTGGTTTACTATGCAATCCTCCAGCAACGCACCAGATCTATCGCGAACTGGGCGCTGATTTGAGTATCTCTTTGGTCGACATCTTCCAGCGGTTCATTCTAGCTCAATCTCCAAGTACTATCGATGGTACTGAGCTTTGTGTCACTGTTTTGTTTTGACATTTTTTGTGTCCTATCACTGTTTTTGAGTTTGCCTAAATAGCATTTCGGTCGAAATTAAAGAACATCTTTATGTCGACTATTGGTTCGTAGTTCTTGGACGCTAGATTGATAATTCCGATTTTGAGCCTGAGCACGCAAAATTTATAATAATTCTGTACTGCCTTTAAAAAAAATTGTTTGAAATATTTGAATGATTCTAGAATATGCAGTTGTTGTATTTGGTATTGGGCAGTTACGTTGCTCTGGTTACTTACTCGGAGAAGTCGACGTTCGAACACGTTTTGGGATAGCTCTGCCAAGTTCTGAAATGCGTCTTCCGTAGCTTCTGGCAACTGGTCTCTTTAGATCTCTGGCACCATCTCGACAAATCATGGGATCTGGTGGAAATCTTAAAAAATATAGAAGATAGCTTCTCGTGTCTCAGTTTGGCTTTCGTAATATTCTTGGCGTTTTTCGTCAAATTCGAATCTAAGTCAATTTTTTAGGGCATACCTCGACAGTTTTTTACAGTCGCTCTACCAACAGCATCTACATCCCTCGACATTGTTGTCTCCGAGTAAGTGTGCGACGGCTGGATTGGAATAAAAATAGTTTCATTGTGTCCAAATATTTGGCCAATACAGTACGCGCCTAAAGTATGGAATAAATTCAGTAAAAGCGGAACAATTTTTTTTTGGGAAAAATCCTCGAATAGGTCGATTTTTAATTTAAAAAATACATATTTTAGCATAAAAGACGATTTTCAACCGTCATTTTTCGAGTAATGAAGTCATCGACATTTTTTTTAAATAGCAACCCTCTACTTTTTTCTTGATTCTGAAAGATCGTTTCATTGTCGATCCGACAGTATTAAAATGTTGCCATCTTACATAGGAAAGTTTTCGAGTAAATGACGATTGAATGTTAGAAAATGTAAATTTTATACAAATACAATTACAATTCATTAAGTTTTCTACCTAAAGTGTTCGAATTGCCACCCACCGACTTCTTGACAATACGGAAGTCTGTGTTGAAATTCTTCTTCCACATTAAGAATTATTTCTGCGTATTTCATCTATAATACAATTTTGGAGTTCTTCTAAATTAGGTGGTCTATTAACGTACACTTTGGATTTTACGTAGCCCCATAAGAGATAGTCCAGGGGTGTAAGATCTGGGGATCTCGCGGGCCATTCCATCGGTCCTCGTCTGCCGATCCACCTTCTAGGACAACAATTGTCCAGAAAATCTCGAACAAGGCGCGCATAGTGCCGAGGTGCACCGTCTTGCTGAAACCATATGGTGTCATCAGGAATATCAGGGTCATTATCATTAGGAAAAATTACTGCAAGCGCTGGAACAAGGTAATTTTGTAAACACTTTAAATATCTTTCTCCTGTAAGGGATCCTTCAAAGAAGAAAGGCCCTACTATTATGTTGTCAACTATTCCAGCCCACACATTTAATTTCTGTGGGTGTTGGGTATGTGTCTCTGCCATCCAATGAGGATTTTCCTGACTCCAATACCTGCAAGTTTGACGGTTCACTGTACCATTGAAAAAAGTATTTGCCGGTGTAAATCTCTATTTACTTGACATAAATACATCATAATTTCACAAAAGTGTAAGCGGCGGTCGGGATCTTCTTCATTGAGTTTCTGCACAAGTTGAATTTTGTAGGGATGATATTTTTCCTGTCTCAGGATACGTAGCACTGTGGTATGACTAATTTCATTGCTTAATGAAACCAATCGTGAAGTATTATGAGGATTATATACTTATCAAAATGTTTTGTTTGTGATCTTCACTAACGCTTGGACGTCCAGGTTTTGGAATACCTACGACATTGCCAGTTTCTCTAAATTTAGGTCTTACTGACTGTTGATTGGCTGATACGGCGATCTGGATGTTTTTCATTAAATAAATCGGAAACTTCCTGCTGCGTTCTAGTCTTATCCCCGCATCCGATAAGAATTAAAATTTCAATTCTTTGTGTGACAGTTAAATGTGCCATAATACTTTAAATTCAACAATAATTTTTATATCGCTTACAATACTTAGAAAGTCGGTATGACAGTGACACTTTGTAAAGATTTACACCTACGTGATCCATAAAAAACTTCAGGCATTAAATTTGATAACGTTTTTGCTTTATTTTAATTGATTTGGGTTTTCTAACATTCGATCGTCATTTACTCGAAAAGTTTCCTATGTAAGATGGCAACATTTTAATACTGTCGGATCGACAATGAAACGATCTTTCAGAATCAAGAAAAAAAATAGGGGATTGCTATTTAAAAAAAATGTCGATGATGTCATTACTCGAAAACAAATGACGATTGAAAATCGACTTTTGTGCTAAAATATGAATTTTTTAAATTAAAAATCGACCTGTTTGAGGATTTTTCCCAAAAAAAATTAGTTTCGTTTTTACTGAATTTATTCCATACTTTTAGACGCGTACTGTATATTGAAGTTAGAAAATTTCGTATGTCATGTATCACTATACATATTTAATTTCTTGTCCAATTTACTGGGTCAGAAATGGACAAAATATTTTAGTTTTAAAAATATTTGTGATAGGTGCGTTATATTCATTTGAAACAACTGTATCTACTCCTTCGCATCGGCAAATTTCAGCTGCAAGGCTGAGCCCGAGCGCTTTATCCGCACCGCAACGTATTGACGTGTTTGTCCCCGCGTTATTACCATTACCACCCCTTAATAAAAGGGAAGATTTTGCATATCCCTGATTTATTGACTCTCATCAATGCGCTATTGTAGTAGAGATGGACCCATTTGCATTAGGCCCTATCTCCTGAGATCGCAGTAGTCGATATCGGTTCTTAGAATGTGACTAAGCGTTGCTCGCGAGTGCTCGTTATCGGGCTATTTATTATACCTTACTAAATTATAGTAATATTTCATCGATAATGACGAAAACAGTAAGCCTTTATAGACTCGGATTTGGAATGCGCCTCATCAATTTCTCCAGCGGTGATTTCGGGGCTCTGTGTGGAATGAGAGGGGGGGGGGGGCAGTTGTTTATCTCGCTAAATAGATTTCTCGGTCGCGTTTTGTAACGCCTTTTTACCGGTTATCTCTGGAAGAGGCAAATTTTTTATTAATTTTCCAATACATTGAAATACGGAGTTGAAATCTATGAAATATTAATTTATTCCTGCTCGTATAAACATTATTGAAATATTTTTCTTCATATTTATAAATGTTTACAGGATGTTACAACTTCCCACCGACAGAAAAATAAGGAAAAAGTTCATAGGTCTGCAAATGTTTCGTTTTTGAGATAGAAGATGATATGATCATAATATTTTTTAGGTGTCTTCTACACTGAAGTGAATCGCTATTTATGATTTCTACTATTATTCAATAATTTTTGCGCATAAAATTCACATAAATCCACATCAGCGCTGCAGCAAACGATGTTCTTCCGGATTTTTGGAAAATAAAATATTTTCAAATTTCGAATTGCAATATTGCCTCGTGATCAACACTAGCGAAAATCATGTTCAAGTCCATCACTCCTCGGAGACGTCTACCATTCCGAGATGAGCGTTTTTCAAAGACGCCAATATTTCAATTTCAACGCGAACATCACTGCAGGACCCTTGCGGACCTATACTGGTGTGTGATTGAACGTCCACCTGAGTACCCTGCAGTTTATTAACTTATTATTAATTAGTCTAGTCAATGACCATTTTCCCAAACATAATTTTGCTAAACAGCACCAATTTTCATAAAAATTTAGATTTAGGTTCTACTTACCCTCTACTTCAAAACTGACCTTGTACGGGGGTTGCTTTTACCCTGGGGGTGGGTGCCACCCCTTCCTGGGGGTGAAAAATGTTTCGTTGAAAATAACTCCGGGAATGGTTATACTGACTAATTCTAAGCAACTTTTGTTCTATAAAGTTTTTTCTGAAAGTCAATACTTTTCGACTTATTCGTCAATGAAAGTGTAATTTTTTTAACCCAAAAAACACTTTTTCATAAACGGTTTTTCGCGAATAACTAAAAACGTAAGTATTTTATCAAAAAAATCATCTTTATAAAAAATTTAGCTAGTAAAAAAACAAAAAGAATGGTGTGTTTTTGGTGTCTGTAGACCAAATACAAGTGGAGTAATAGCTTGTTGAATGTTGTTCTTATTCGTCAAACGCCACCTTAACATACCGCCTAGGGTTACAACTAAAATCCACGACATAGCGCCCAACGTGGGGCCACGATGTCAGAATTGTCAATATACGCATCTATCAAGCCTTATCTCATTGTAAGAAACTTTAGCTCAGTTTGGACTTGCTCAGCAATGGTTTGACAATTTGGGTTCGTCTATTCGGTTTGATGCCAAATTACAAACTTGTTCTACATTGCTCAAAACGTCCCAGGGCGATGAGTAAAAACGAAAGTTCACACTTGATTTTCTAAAATTTTTCAAATGGAACACCCTCTATTTTATTGTTATATTTTATTCGGTCGATAGCCGCATGGTTTAAGGCGTAAGTACTTAAATCGATGTGTCGATCTGCCCGGGTTTCGAATCCTGCGGCCGGTAGACCGTAGATTAGCTATGCTTGTACGGAAGATTGGCACCCTCTGTGCAGATATGGTAGGGTGGAAGAATGTTGGCTTGGTTCAATGTGAGAGATTGACACCGGTTGGCATTTGACCACCCCCTTAATTAATGAGGTTTTCCAAATTTCTCTCTTAGACGGAGATGCAGCCAAGGATAAAAAAGTTACACTCTGTTAATTTTTCAAGCTTTCGAAACTATATTTTGTTTCTTCATCAGGAAAAAAACTACAATAGGATACAAGTTAAAATATTCTTATAAATTAAAATCTAGAAAAGCATTTTTTTAATTTGTCAGAAACAGCACCTAAATGTGGTACTGAAAAATATTGAATATTTTGTATTACTGTAATCTCGATCAATATTTTAATAACAGGGGCAGTCTTTCAGGTGACACCATGTATAGTGGTATGTGACCTTTTTTGGTTATTTTTGTTTAATAATTTAACAAATTAACAGTTTAAAAATTGTTGGTAGAGTTTCCCCGGTCTCCGCATAAGTATTAAGGGAACAAAAACTTTAATATTTTTTTACTTTTTTCCACCTTATCTGATATTCGTATCTAAAAGACAGGCGAATTTGTTCATTTTGTTTGATTTCGGCTCTAGTCTGCCGTAGTTATGAATTTAAAAATTTTTATATTTGTACAATTTTCCGTTTTTAAATCTGTGATGTTTTTAATNCTAAAGTTGTTAGTTTTTAAGATATAGCAACATTTCTGGGAAAACCTAATTTTTATTATTTTCGGTCGCACGAAATGGCTTTTGAAAAAACTGTCACGTTGTGTCATCTTGTCAGTTCATAGTTTGTCATTCCATTTTGAGTTAATTTTATTAGTTAATATTTATTTGTGGTATTCTGTAAAATAATAAAAATTAAGTTTTTTTCAGAAATAAATCTATGTATCTTAAAAACTAACAATTTTAGATATAGAACATGCTTAATAAAAGTTGAAGTGGACCGATATATCAATAAAAAAGAGTAATAAAATACAGGGTGTTCCATTTGAAACATTTTAGAAAATCAGGTTTAAACTTTCTATAAAGTTTCTATAAATGATTGTATTATATAAAATGCCCTGTATAAAATATCGATATTAGTTAATGTGGGAGCCTTTATCTAACACTTGCCTATAACTCTGTCTAATTATTTTGTTCCAAGTGTTAGTAGCTGAAAGTTAATACAACTTCTTCGAGGTCATGTTTTTTCCAAAATTCGTATAATTTTCTACATATCTTGGCAAGCCCGCACTTAAATGTTATATTGTTTATATTTCCATATAAAGCCAAAAAATTAGACGGCTGTCTAAGTTAAAAACTAAATTTCTCTCTTAGACGGAGATGCAGCCAAGGATAAAAAAGTTACACTGTTAATTTATCATGCTTTCGAAACTATATTTTGTTTCTTCATCAGGAAAAAAACTACAATAGGATACAAGTTAAAATTTTCTTATAAATTAAAATCCAGACAAACATTTTTTTAATTTGGCAGAAACAGCACCTAAATGTGGTACTGAAAAATATTGAATATTTTGTATTACTGTAATCTCGATCAATATTTTAATAACAGTGGCAGTCTTTCAGGTGACACCATATATAGTGGTATGTGACCTTTTTTGGTTATTTTTGTTTAATAATTTAACAAATTAACAGTTTAAAAATTGTTGGTAGGGTTTCCCCGTTCTCCGCATAAGTATTAAGGGAACAAAAACTTTAATATTTTTTTACTTTTTTTCACCTTATCTGATATTCGTATCTAAAAGACAGGCGAATTTGTTCATTTTGTTTGATTTCGGCTCTAGTCTGCCGTAGTTATGAATATTAAAAATTTTTATATTTGTACAATTTTCCGTTTTTAAATCTGTGATGTTTTTAATTATTTGTAATAACGACCTATGTCCGCGGTAGGTGGACCTATCATGTTGACTAACTTCATAGTAAGTAATTTTTAATTGACTAATTTATAAAAAAAATTGACTTGTATCCTATTGTAGTTTTTTTCCTGACGAAGAAACAAAGTATAGTTTCGAAAGCTTGAAAATTTAACAGAGTGTAACATTTTTATCCTTGGCTGCATCCCCGTCTGAGAAAGAAATTTTATATTGTTATATATAGAATTTTCTCGGAAATCCATATGTGTAAAAATATATAGGGCGATCCATTTAAAAAAATGTAATATTTGGCGTGTCCTGTTTTTACTCATCGCCCTGTATGTTTCAAGTTAATTTTGTAGTTTAGGTTTAGGAAATCCAAGTTAGTTGAGCAAATCACTGTCATGTTATTATTAAACATATTATGTGTAGCGGGCGTGGATAAAAAAAATTGCAAAATGTGGAAGAACGGCCTTTTGTTTTTTAAATATGCACGTGCCGAACAAGTATGCGCAATTATATCGCAGTTAGCCAATGATTAAAACACAAATATATTTCAATTTGGCGCCGCGACGGCGGCGGCGGCGTCAGGGCAGCGGCGGCAGCAAATTTATTTATATCAAAAACTAACTTTTAAATTAGATAAAAGTGGAACTCTCATCATAGGTATAATTCACGGATATGCGGCCACCGGCAAAGACAGTGTCTGTCCCGAAATTAATTTATTTTCAGCGGCCACTCTTTTATTTATTCAAAAGGGCGCGCGCTGTATACGTTCGCCGTTGTTAATTGAGAATTATTACAATTATTTCCAGGGGAGAAAGAATTTTTGTCGCGCCGTTTTTTTAAATTGGGTATCGCGGACGAATCTACTGGATTTTCCTGCGGGGACAGATTGGATTAATTTTCATTTATTCCGCTGATTTTTTTGGCCCGAATGACACCTGTATACGGCCTGTACGTGTACGCTGGTGAAGTATGGGGTTGCAGCGACGTGTCGCCTTAATTACGTTACCAACTACCAAACCAAAATGATTAAAAGAACATTTCATCGCGCCGGTAAATAAAATTTATGCCGCGCTTGAATCTGTTTCACCTACATTTATTATCGCGCGCGGTTTTTTTTTTTTTCGTTTTTGAGGGGCGGCTTAGTTACGGAAGCAATTTTTTAGAAATGTGACACATTACAGGTGCGGGACGGCACAGAAAATAGTACGGCTGTATTACGATACATAGTCAGTAGGTGCATTTTATCGATAGAAAAAGTTTGTAGTACCTAAAGACACTAAGTATTGCAAATTCTGCAGAACGTTGAAGCGAAACAGCAGATTTCCACAGTAGTCTTGAATTTTGCAACTGGTTTCAAAATCAAAGTTTAGCGGATCCGAACTTTATTAAAGGAGTACAATGAACTGATGAGTGTTTTTGTAGCCGTACTATCATTTTAAATAGGTAGGTACCATACCATTCTTTCAAAAGCAATAAATCACACGATACCTAAAATATACGTACTACAAACCTAATAATTATCTTGATGATGATATTAAAATCTCATATTCAATTATAAAACATAGCGAAAACTGTTTATTCGTTGTCGTTCACTACAGATTAAAAAGCATTAAATGACCGAATATTACGGTAGGTCATGATTCACCTTTGAGGATCAGCGGCTAAGAGTGGTCCGAAAAGGGGTATAGATAATTTTTTTTCAGAGTAAATATGTATTTTAAGTTTTTTATAATCGCATATTCGTATTCTACTCATTTTTCATTATCTTCCTTTAAAATTAATGGCAATATGAATCACCCTGTATTTTTTTTTGTATAATCTTGTTAATCTTTACCAAAAATTCAAAAAAACTGATCAAATTCATATGAAATGTTGAGCCTTCACAACCTTGTTCGTGATAAATAATTAACACAGGAGTGCTAAGTAAATGACATGTGGTTTTACAAATTTATTTGTTTTTATCTTTCATGGATATTATATATTTAATACCTAGCTACCTATTTTTGTTGTAAGTTTTGTTAAAAGAACAATGAAAAATTGCTAGTCCAAACTAGACTGTAGAAAAATTTAACTCAAATTTCACTCAATTTTACTCAAGTATCAATTTCTGTCCACACCTGATTGAGTGACATTTTCACTCTATTAGTATGAGTACAATTGAGTGAAACTATTACATCAGAAATTAGTGAGTTTTACTCAAATCCAGGTTACCGCTAACTATAAATTGAGTGACTTTTGACTATTCTAAGTATATAAAACCAATTTAGAGTTGATTTTTTCTCTAATATGATTTAAATTTAACTATTATTTGAGTCATTTTTTACTTAGACTTGGTTTTTAATTAACTAAATATTGAGTGCAAAAATAAATCACTCATAAATAATTAATTAGGATATACAGTGTTGAAATTAATTATACGCTATACAGCGTGCTTTACTTTGCAAATGATGAACTTTCAAATTAGGACTGTAAAAATTATCTACATTTTTGTTGGATAGTATATATTAACCCTTGAAATTAAGAGATAAAAATCGGTATTTTGTAACAACTTTTTATAATTCATTAAAGTATAATTTTTGGGTAAAAGCCATGTTATTTGAAATTAGATCTACTAATGTGTACAATTTACTTAATAAATGCTTCCATATTATTAACGTTTGGAGTGGTTTTGCACCACCTTATATTTCCTTGAAATTTTAATTTAAATTTCATTGTCATAAACTACCAAATAGTCATGGCGGTTTCAACACAGATTTGTTTTAGGTACAATAATTTAGGTCTCGATTGGTTCACTGATTGGATAAATAAATTGTCATAACGCATATTGTAAGTTACAAATACCTAACTAGAGAGATAATAATTTAACTATCCGTTTATTTAACCAAATATTAATCGAGATTTAATATATTGTTAAGAAAATTTATTATTTTTATTTATTTAGTCTAGGTATATGTTATGAAAATATTAATTTTGCTTATTTTGTTTTATGTATTGTGTGTTGCGTTATTTTGGTTTTGTTTCTGTAATAAAATTTTTCTTTATTAATTATTTTATTTTTGTTTTGATTAACTGTAGATTGTTCAATACAAACCTTTCTTTTGTTGTACCTTGTACTTTTTCTTTATCCCTTGTTAGTTACTCAGATGGTTGTTTTATTTGAGATCTCAGGAGTCGGTTCTATATTTTTCATACATAAACTAGTTCAATGCAGCACGCCAAAATAAATAGTTTTTAACTTTTTATACAATATTTATTTAAATTTTTAGTTGGATTTTTCAAAAAACAAAACTTCAACTTGTTGACTTAAAATTGTGAATGGCTTCTCTAGATACTAAATTTTTTTGTTTTAACAATAATAAAGAATATTTTATTTATTTTTATACCTTTTCTATTCTACTACAGTTTTATACAATACAATAATAGTGCTCTACATTTAAAAATTTTACTATATTTGTAATTAGTGTTATTTATTCTATTTTAATCGGTGTGTTTTGCCTATCGAAAAATGCATACTTTCTTAATATTTACAAACTGAAATTCATCTTAAAATTAAAATGGCTGTCCCTTGTATAATTTTGTTTGAGCTCATCAAATTTTTGGAGTTTTTTTAAAACTATGATTATATTGCTTGTATTCAATTTTGTTCAGGTAAGTCCTGTTGTTATTATTTATCCTTTTTCTAAGGTTTAATGCATTAGTAATGTATTATTTTTAGGTTATAGCTATCAGTTTTATTATAGTGCACTTTATTTTTCAATTTTAGGTACCTGTTATCTGCTACTTGCATCTTTCCTTGTTGGAAATTATATAATGTCCTGTATATCATTTATGGGGTCACTGGAAACCTCTCTGGAAACTGCTTTATACTGGTTACGGAAATTTTTTCTTCGACAGCAAATTTTCTTTCTCTGGATTTTGAGAACAAACAAATTTCTACCTTGCTAGTGAGTTTAATTTACTTCCTTGACTGTATTTCTTGAACTTATTTAAAATTTATAGGAGCTGCTTCTCTGATTTCTAGTTTTTACTAAACCCAAGCCGTAACTAGTCAATAAACTTTTGTTTCTCCTTCTTTCTGGATTTTTCTGGTCATAATTTTTTTTAAGGTCCCTTCACAGAAATTCCAGTCCTTGGATGAACTATACTTTTCACTACACTTCTTATAACTAATACATTTGTTACAAATGTCCTTTTATTTTTAACATACAATTCTACTCGTATTACTAATTATTCAAATATTCCTTATTTTATGTTATTTTTATAGGAGGTAAAGCCAACTTTAGTTTTGACAAGTATCCGTTAATCTTGCTTTTTTTTGTGAAAATTATGTTTAAATGCAGTAGTTTTTTTTACATATATTGTCTCGATTAAAATTTGGTTAAATAAACGGATAGTTAGATTGTTACCTATACTTGCTTGCTTATATGTAATGTATAATATAGGTTATGGCAATCTATTCGTCCGATCAGTTACCAATTCTTTTAATCGAGCCCAAAAATATTGTCTCTAAACCAGATCTGTGGCAGCTTAGTAGTTTATGAGTTTAATACAATGATATTTAAATTATAATTTAAAGAGAATATAAACGAAGTCTGAGTAGAAATTACTCCATACTCACATATTAGAGAAAAATTCAACTCTTAATTGGTTTTACATACTCAGAATAGAGTCAAAAGTCACTCACTTGATGGTTAGCAGAAACTCGGATTTGAGTAAAATTCACTCACTTCTGTTGCAATAGTTTCACTCATAAAATTTAGTAGTATTCATACTAATAGAGTGAAAATTTCAAAATTGAGTGAATTTGAGTGAATTTTTTGTACAGTGGTTGTTTTCCACGATATCAGCACTTAGAGATTTTGTCTGTAGGATTATATCTTTTGCATACCTAACCACTAAATGTCTGGTATCCAAGAACATTTTTTGACTATTTGATAAAATGTTATAGAAAAAAATTGAATTTGTTTGAATTAGCATTAAAATAGAGTAAAAACAAACTATTTTTAATGCGAAACTCTTCATTTATACTATGCATCCACACAAGAAGAACAATGTACATAATTAATTTTAATAAATACTGCACGTCACGTGAAACGAAAGACAGGAACTGTTGAACGATGCGAACAGGTATAACACTCGTCTACAACATCATAAAAGACCGCCGCATTAAAATGCGGGATTCGAAAAAATCAACAAACCGTCAAAACGTGTCGTTGCGGATCGCGCCGGGCCGTTTTTTTTTAAACGAACCTGTATCTAGCTTGTTGAACACAGATGTGTCAGCTAGCGTTTTGTAAAAGGCATACGGTCGAGTTAATGTGGCGAAAACATTTAGCGGAGCAGTGACAATGTCTATTGCACTCGCTCCTCGAAACAAGAATATTAGGGTGGATTATTTTAGAAATAAGGGTGGAATTTACAATTTATATCAAACGTTTAATATGTCGCCGGCGATTTGTGACTCGATCTTTGCACCGGACAGTTCCACCGTGCTGGGCCAGGGCTAATGGGGAATGTTCGGTTGCTCCGTATTTTATAGTTAACTTTTCGCGGCGGAGTGGCACAAGGTTTTGATGGAAGTCATGTAAAAGGTTCAAGGTGTGTATATTCCACCAACAAAATTCTACAGATGATTTTCTGATGACTTATTGTAATTCGTTTTGTACAATTATTCACAACCAGGATGCATACCTACAACAACACTTAACACAGCTACGAGGGTGGTCTGAAAAGCTTGTGACCTCACCATGAAGATGGCAGCACTCGTAAACAAACAACAATACTCAAAACCTTGTAAATAATTTGTTTACGTTCCTGATTGTGACAGCATATGCTCAAAATTCCTTTCTACTTCACTGCTATCCAATGCTTCTCAACATAGTTGAGTCAAAAATTGTTTCCTCGTTGCACTTTTTTCTGTACCATTCTCAGAATTTTCAACGCCTTGATAAATTTTCGGATTTCAGCTCCTGTATGTTCCAGACAATATTCTACATCATATGAAGCTTCACCGTCCGTTGTGCAGACATATCACATACTTGAAATCTTGTAGCTAGTCTTCGACTTCTAGAACCAAAATACTCTTACATGGAGTTTAAAATTTCTAGGTTTCTCACTCTAAGTTCAAAGCTCTCATAATCTCTTAAATCCTACAAACATTTTCTTATTCGCTGCTTGTAGGTCGGGATAATCTAGCTGATATCGTCTCCTTGCAGCAGCATCGTTTTTTCCTGACAAAAAGTATGCTAACTAGGCTAACCATATCAGCTCTTTCTTGATTTATATACAAAGACATTTCACAAGCACCTTCTAGATTCCTACGGCCTATAACTGAGCAGCGGGGGCTAGCCTCCAGTGCTCTTCATAAGCGTTCGGATCAAGGTTGGATTCTTCTTAAATTAAAACTGTCAGAGTGTACCGTTGCTTTGATCATTTGGTTGCTGGTCAATAATAATGAATACCGTTTAGATAAATTAGGCGGTTTTTGGGATTAAATGTTATTGTCTATTCGACTGATGAAGTGACTAACACAAAATATTTCGTATCAATCAGAGTAATAGTATTCTTATTTTTTATGTACCTTATTTAAAACAGCAATAATTATTATTGTTAAGCATAAATTAGTTTTATTTATAATAAGTAACATACTTACAATTTTTTTTACGCTATGTAATGTTTTCGGTGGTTTGTCTACATTGGCCTCATGGTGACTTTAAAATAACACGTCGTTAAGTCATATAAAAGAAGTACCCTTTTAATAAATTATTTTCCATCGTAATTTCGCCTTCTAACAGTTGATTTAAAAAGCTGGCAACGCTGACAAGTGATGATACAACTTATATAACTGACATTTCCTAAAATATATTTGGAAAAGTTATGCAATTTATTGGCTTCGAGTGTTATACACCCTGTAGACCCTCGTACCGTTGCAACGCAAAACTTCGCCTGAACCCCGCCGGAATTCGATCCTCCAAATCCGATCGAGCAGAAACTGAACGATGTAGGCGCGTTGTAGAGTGGCTTAACGGGGCTATTTCCAATGTCAAGTGTTGTATATCGGCCGCTATCAGCTGGGGATATGCAAATGGGGCCGATGGCGGAGGGTCTGGCTTTCCCTTTCAATCGAACGAGAGTATATCAATGCCTGATGTACAATATCTGTATCGGACGTGCGATCGGGACGATAGTTGTTACGCGACTGTACTGATTAATGCGTCGGTCCAATTTACAATTGAAATCAGGTCGTGTTCCTTTCTTGTGTGAGATGCAGAACCTTGCGAAGTGCCTTAAATTACTGTCCGAAAAAATAAGTTAATGTTAAAATTATAGACTATAACAGAGATGTTAATAAAATATAACTGATTATTTTCAAAATATACAGGGTGGGTCACCAGTAATGCCTCGGTCGCTAGGGACCAAACGGCAAATGTTATAGAAACCTGTTTAAGTGGGTACGTGTAGGTTGATTACGGCTACATTTTAAAAATATTTTGAAATATACATTGTGTCCAGGAAAAGCGTACCATATCAAAGTTATGTTTTTTTAAATGGAACACCCTGTATTCTACTGCATTTTTGAAAGCACCGTAAAAAAATAGAGTTATTGTTTGTGAGATATTTCAATTTTAGCAATAACAAAATATTTCCAAGGAAACAGCTTTGGAGAGTGCATTTTAGATCCTTGAAGTTATAAATTATTATACAGGGTGGCCAAATGAAAACGAAACAGAGCCATTTTCAAGAACTGCGTCAAGATTGTAGAAAAATGCTCAGACCCGTCGATTCTTTGCTGGTATTTTTGACTCCTCCACTTTCACCCCCAAGCAAAGGTAAGCATCACCCCAAAATATTTAAATGGTGGGGGTTTAGTAATATTTCTTTTGAAAGGTCTTACAATTCTCTTTACAACAGACTAAATTTTATAATTCCGCCCAATACTTATTAAGAATTTTTATCTTAAAGTTGAAACTTATGTACAAACAATTAGTAATGGTAAAAATGTCAGTAATTCCAGGTAAGTACGCCAATGATATAAATTTAGTATTTCTTGCGTTACATTGGTTTTTGGCGATTTGTTATCACTTTCGTAAAAAAAACAGAATTGTAAAAAACAGAAATGAATGCTATACACACACAATGAACGTAAAATTAGTGGATTCCAAATTATTTTCTAGTATTATTTGGAAGCGTTGGTTGGTAGTTTATTTAATTGTGTTTTTGAAAATTAAACACTATGGTTTGTTCCATTGCGGAAAGGGTAGATACCATTTTGCTTTACTTTATGAACAATAAATGTGCGAATAGAACAGCTTAGCTATTTAATGAAGAACATCAAGATCGACATGTCAGGAGGAAGTATGTTCTAGAGTTAGTAAAAAAAATTCAAGAGACATGGAACGTAGCCAATAAAAAACGAGAAATTGAAAAACCTATAGTTAATGAAGTTAGTAAAGTTGCAGTTTTGGGACAAGTTCTTGATCTTGATCCTACATTAAGTACGAGGCAGCTGGCGTCTGCGCCTGGGATCAATCGAACTCGCATACAACCCATTTTGAAGAAGAATAAATTCCATCCATAAAAAATACATTTAGTCCAGGAACTTCATGAGGATGATTATGACCGCCGTTAGCAATTTTGCGAAATAATGAGTAAGCGAGCAAGGAACGATCCATAGTTCCTTTTTAACATCTGTTTTTCCGATGCATGCAGTTTTTTCTTGAACGGGACAATAAATCGTCACAATGGCCGCTATTGGTCCGATTCAAACCCAAGAGTGTTTCACGAGGTGCATACACAGCTACCGGAAAAATTTAATGTATGGGCTGGAATTTTCGGTGACCGGCTGGTGGGTCCTTTTTTTCTACCTGGTAATTTGACTGGCCAAATGTATTTGCAATTACTGGAAGACGCTATTGACCCTGCCTTGACTGATATTATTGTAAATGTTCCAGAGTATAATGAAGATCATCTGATTCTTCAACAGGACGGTGCTTCTCCACATTATGCGTTAATTGTCCGTCAGTATTTGGACCAACGTTTTCTACGGGATTTGATTGGGAGAAGAGGCAGCATTGAGTGGCCTTCACGATCATAGGATTTATCGCCCCTTGATTTCTTTTTGTGGGGATACATAAAAAGTAAAATCTATAAAACACAGCCAGCGTCGCTGGAAGATTTGCGTCAAAGAATCGTCGACGAATGCCGTCGAATCACTCCGGAAATGCTTCGGAATGTGCGCGAACGTTTCGAACAAAATCTTTATTCTTGTATGGAAGCTAAGTAGTAAGTAAGCAACTAAACATAATTTAAATACATATATATTTAAAATGTAAATTTTTTTCAAAGTATGTATTAGGCGGAATTATAAAATTTAAAGTCTGTAGTAAAGAGAATTGTAAGAACTTTCAAAAGAAATATTACTCAACCCCCAATACCCTTTAAGTATTTTGGGGAGATGCTTACCCTTGCTTGGGGGTGAAAGTGGCGGAGTCAAAAATACCAGCAGAGAATCTTAATCCCCCCTTTAATCTAAAATCGACGGGTCTCAGTGTTTTTCTACAATCTTGACGCAGTTCCTGAAAATGGCTCTGTTGCGTTTTCATTAGGCCACCCTGTATTTGTCGTCACTTAGTATTGTACAGGGTATTCAAAAAACTACTGTATACTTTTCTCAAATCCCAAAGATAATACTTTCGATTGAAAATGGAGCTCACCTTATTCCATTTAACACCACGTGTCCCAAATTTTATTTAAATTTTTTGTATCCTCACAGTAGACCCATACTATCGACTTTGAGGCACCCTGTACAGAAAAATATAAATTTTTTTAATAATATGATTTGCCGCACCCAATATTAGTACAGTGTGTATATTACAGTTAAAAAAGATATTAAGTACCTAGATTCGAGTAAAACCTTGTCTTTTTTTATATACAGTTTATTTTTCGTCCACGTTGATAGCGGCTCCCCAGGACTCCCCGGCACTTCCCCCTCGGCGGCGCCCCTGGCCGGCCGTTAATTAGGCAAACGAAGAGTGCGAAATCCTTCAGCAGTCACATATAAATCCATGAAATATGCAGGCGACGACGCCTCGCGGTTCGTCATTTGTGCAAACAACAATCAGGAAACGTATCCGTCTCAATTAGCGGCGACCGCAGCCTCCGCGTGCCGCTGTGTGTCTTCGGTCGGCCGGGGGGGCGACGGCGAGGGTGTGTGGGGGCGCGATTTAAGACGAGGCGTCGCGGTGTGTGATAAATCCGACCGCAACCTTTATTTACAACACCTTGGAACCATTTAGGCATCGCGGGGCACTATTAATTACCGGGGATTAACGTGTGGTGGCGCGAGTGTCGGGCGGGTGGGCCGCCGGGTGGTGGGGGGGGGGAAGGTCAACATGTCTACAACTACTTTTTTTTAGTTGTGTTTATTTTTGAGATTGCGCTGCATTCGCAAACCATTCGCCCATACTCTAATATTGCAGTCTGCTCAAAAGCATGAAAATGCGATATACGAGATGCAAAACCGGAAAAATTCAAAAGATTGTCTAAGGTACTTGAGGCGTATAAGGCCCACTTAACTTAAATATGCAATAAATAGTATATTTTGTTGTTACAAATAATAACAAGAGACAATCCTTTTACAAATATTAGACTTTTTAAAAACTCTTTCTCTTGTGAACTTGCAGTTTGCAACTTATCTTCACAATGACGCCTTAAAAACATCCTTAAATTAGAAAAAAAAAAAGAAATATAAACCTTTTATTACACACTTCCCTTAATAAACCAACATGGGTCTTTTAACCACTGGGGAGGTAAAATAGCTACTCAACAAGTTTAGTTAAGTACTCTTTAAAGCAATCTAGGTAAATCAAACTTCTCTTAAAAAAATTAAAATTTCTCTTTCGTTAACAAAAAAAAATAAATAAGACGAGGTACTTTTTCTTCGATTCAAAAAAATAAAACTTAAAAAAAAATTAACTGGGGGTCTTATTATCTCCAATATTAATACTCGCTGTATTTTGAAAACTGCTAATCCTACGCCCCTGTAATATACAACTTTATTGTTCATTTATGATTATTCTTTCTCATCCTGAAGTAATGGCGGTCAAACTTCTTACACCCTGTATAGCATGGCCTCGAAGGAGATCACTCTTGCAGTTGGTCATAAAAAAGGTGTGCAGTCTTCCTTGAGGTATGTAAATAAGCGGTATTCAACCAGGGGTATGTCAGGACATCTTAAGGGATACACGAAGGAATCTCTTAGAATATGTGGTATACAGGGTGTTTCAGGATTAAGTCGACAAACTTTAAGGAGATATTCCTCATAAAAAAATAAGAAAAAAATCAAATATAATTTTTTTTCCAGAGACGCTTCATTTTCGAAATATAGGGCGTTAAAGATTTTTAAAAAAATTCGAATTTTTTAAATAACTTCTAAATGAAGAAGGCTATTTAAGCCAAATTTGGCATGACACATTTACTTATAAGATACCATTTTTCCGTAGAAGTAGAAGTTCCGCAAGCAATCAGTGGCGGAGTTATGGGGACTCAGACTCATTAAATTATAAAAAAATTAACACGGCCCTACTGAAAATAAAAATTGATGCTGTTTTTAGATAGAACAGTGTGTTATTGACAAAAAGTGTACAATCATTTTTTTCCTAACTCTTATAGTTTCATGGCAAAATTGATTTTTCGGAAGGGTCCATCTGGATTCTGTCGATAAACTTTAAAATGAACCTCAACAAAAATTTTGGTTGAAAAATGGTACCTTATAAGAAATAGCCTTCTTCATTCAGAAGTTATTTAAAAAATTCGAATTTTTTAAAAAATCTTTAACGCCCTATATTTCGAAAATGAAGCGTCTCTGGAAAAAAAATTATACTTGATTTTTTTCTTATTTTTTTATGAGGAATATATCCTTAAAATTTCTCGACTTAATCCTGAAACACCCTGTATAAGAGAGGAAAAAATAAGTTAATTGATAATTACACAATTCCATTGATTTCCAACATTCTACAATATTATAGGAAGCAATACCGTTCTTGAATCACTTCCTATGAAGTTAAGTATCACTTAAACGTAGAAAAATCAGTAGCTGGGTAGCAGATAGAGGACGAAAAATCGTGAGCAGATACAGGACGAAGAATAGTAATAATTTCAATGGTTAATGACTAAATAAAGCAGCAGAATTATATGGATCAGTACACTCAACAAATAAAGGGATTTAATCTCCAGTTTTAGAGTCTCAAAATGTCTAAACAGATGACGTGGCAACTAGTTCGTTTTATGAACTATTAACAACTGCTTGCAAACCAATTTATTTACAAATCCCATGTGAAGTTTTCGTTTCTAGTATTCTTTTAATATTTTCTGTTCAGTGCCAATAAGCTAAATTACACGAATGACTTTCAAAATGTTCTATTTAAAGTTGAAGCATCGGCAGCGATTTTCATCGTGCCATCATAGTAGCCGTTAAAACGAAAATAAAAGTACAAATCCATTATTTAATAATCGTTCCGAGCTTTTAGGCGATGATATCTTGAGCAAACATATTCGGACCTAATGAAAAACTAATTTATGTAAAATTTGAACCCTTTCGCTGAGCAAACGAAAAACCTGTTAAAAAATCTGTGTCTGTGTACACACAAAGGCTCGAAAGCCATTTTGGCAGGGTGTTCACCCTTGGAGAAAATATGATTGTGAATATTCGCAACCCTTCAACGAGGGTGAGCTTCATTTGAATATCGGAGGAAATCTATAACTCTGTGTCTCACTCAGATATTAGATATTAGAAATTCGGAGACGTTGGATTTTCGCGGCAAAGATGTCCAATTTCCCTGAAAAATTATCTTCTGGATATTTTACAAGCTAGTCAAATAAACGTGAAAATGATATACATATATTTGATAAATACTATCAATACTTTAATAACAATAAGGCATGTCGCAAAATCACGTGTTCAGCAACGCTGTTGGACGATATTGGTATCTATTGTGTCTGCCGCCAGTTAGAGTTTAAACCAGGGTTGTACTGTTAGCGAAAGTAAGAACTGGTTCTGCTTGAGTATCTTTAAAATCCTCAGATTTGGATGGTGATCACAACCATCAGCAAATAGAAATGCTTTATAATGTAATAATGTAGATGGTATCAGGTATTGGATTTATCAGTGGAAAGGTAGCATACAGTAAATTTAAAAAAAACATGCGACTAATTTATTTTTCAGTGTTTAGTGACTGAATTTTCATTCTATTGTTGACCATTACCAATTATGAAACCAAGATTAAAAAGTACTACGTCGAAAGAAGTAAAAATCGGGATTTTTAGTATTATCGTTGTTATGATAGTGTTTACATTAGTTTTTCAAATGTAATGGTTTACGTGTACAGCAACTTGGAGGTGATGGATATCGTTTTAATTTATGGTAAAGCAAGACAACATTTGTGTTATGGTGAAGCAAGACAACATTTGTGTTAATTCGTAGGAACAGGGTAAGACGGGCCCAAATGTGTTTATACGTCGCCGTCGGTAGACAAAGCAGTTGCTGTAACATCAGAGATGTATAACTTTATCGTATTCTATAAGATTGATTGACATTGTAGAACATCGTACTGAACTCGCATAACCACATTTTAAATGTTTTTATGTGAATTTACAATATCCTAAAAAGCAAATTAAATATGTTGTGGTCCTTTCAATTTATCAGTGATATGAGTAATAAAATTTGGTAAAGTGGTCATCCGCCTTTCTAAAACTAAGGTTCGGGTACTACGGACTCTACTAATACTACTCTATTCGATTGAAAGGGACGTCAGATTAGCATACTTTTGTCTCTAACACGATGTTTGCCTCAAGCGAAACAGAAAATGATTTAGTAATGTATGAAACTAAAAAAAATACTGTGGATTTTAGAAATTGCACCTTGTTATTCAGTAATTCTTTTTTTAAGTTTGACTTATCAATACATAACAAGGTAAATTCAAATAAGGATATTATACCAATGAATTATTGAATGAAATTGAATATAACGCTCAAAGTCCTAAAAATAGAAAGGCTCCTAATGTATTAAAACGAACAGTTGTCATTTTAGAAGTCGTGGAAATGCTATTTGACATTCGCTTCTTTACAGTAACATTTATCAAAGAATCCTGCCCCTGTGGCTTTCCAAACACATACCATAGGCGGCGGACATCGATTTTCTTTGTACACAAAATAACGGTAATACCTCTAACCTTCATTCTAATTGGCAGGATTAGTCCAGAAGACTTGTGTGGGAGAGGGAGGATATTAGTATTCAATATTCAAAAACGACTTAGTTGATAAGGCCCTTCAGTGATTTGAACAATTACTTTGGACACGTTTGGACTTTAGATTTAGCGCAAATATCAATCAATACAATATTGAATTAACATGTTTTGTTCTTTTGATTGACAATTAAATAAACTGATAACCAGATTACGGTCAAAGTATCAAATAGCAAGAATTTTGTTTATTGGATTGATGGAAAAATTTGGGACATTAAGTCTGCATAGTTTGCCGTACATTGAATTCAAGCTCACTTGAATAAAATACAACCAGATCGATGTGCTTTGATGATGCATTGTACAAAAAAACTAAAGAGACGAAAGTTTCTGTTGCAACTGGAATATCCACATCAGCAAAAAATTGCGTTCTAGATTTTGCTTATACACATAAACATTTTATGTAAAATTACGTACTAGAAAATTAACTAAAAAATAGATTTATTAATGCATTAAATGAAACATTCCCTAGACTAAGATATGTATTGCCAAATTATACAGGGTGTGGCGTGTATAATCTATAAAAATACAGCTTCCTGATAATATTTGTAATAGAAAAGTCATATACGAAAAAGTTATTTTTTTTTTTGTAAATTAAAGTTCATTTATTCAACGAAAATGAAGGCCAACCCTGTGTTATTTATTAAAAACTTTGGAAATGTTTTTATGCGACCCTAGATGCAATCTTATAATTTAAGTCGGTATAATCTAATACTAGTAATACTAAAAGAAGGTTAGGTTACATTGTCAAAAAATGTATGCAGTCAACTGATTTTGTATTTGTATTGAATTCATTATTCACTTGATTATTAAATATTAAGCATCATCCATCAACTTATCAGCGTAAAAAGTGAAAGATTCCAGACAAAAGTTTCTTTTTGTAATTCCACGATAGTGACAGTGTAATTTTTATAAAGAAGTAAAAAATAAGAATAGCTTGCTGATTACATTAAAAGTGAGATTATTGTTTCTTATTTTGCTTAATTTTTTAGCTTGTGCACAAACTAGTTTTACAATGAACGGAGAAAACAATATATTTACTATTTCCGAACGTGTCGATATGGTGTTAGTGTATGGTGCAGCCGGAGAAAATGCGCTCGCAGCGACTAGGTTGTATCGGGAACGATGGCCACAACGTCACCCCTCGTGTACAAATACAACCCTACAGTGCGTTCAGCGGCTGCGAGATACGGGAAGTGTTATTCCACGAGGAGAAGGACGTGGTCAGCAAGTGAGCCTTAATATTGAAGATGCAGTGTTGGAAAATCTTGACAAGACCCCACAATTAGTACTCGACGACTCGCACAGCAAGTAGGAACTTCATCTCGTACCGTACATCGCATCTTAAGGCGCCAGCTGCAGATGATAGGAGTGCATCTGCAACCAGTTCAACAGATTTTACCTCCGGATTGTGATCAACGAATGCGTTTATGCAGATGGTTTTTACGGCAATGTGCCAATCAAGTAGACTTTCCTGCTTATGTTTGTGTAACAGATGAGGCGGCATTTACAAATGATGAATTGAATTTCCATAATATGCACATATAGGCCGATGAAATTCCTCACGCGATTAGGGAAACTCATTTTCAACATCGGTTCTCGGTAAATGTTTGGGCTGGCATAATAGGCGATGTACTTGTGGGTACCTATTTCTTTGAAGGACGACTAAATGGACCAACATATGCTGACTTTTTGGAGAACCGGTTGCCTAAATTATTGGACGATGTGGCATTACAAGTTCGGGCACGCATGTTTTATCTTCAATATGGGGCTTCTCCACATAGTACTCGAGCAGTAACGACACTTTTAAATGAAATGTTTCCTCAGCGATGGATTGGACGCTTTGGTCCTGCGCCGTGGCCACCTCGGTCACCCGATCTAACTCCAATGGACATTTATCTTTTGAGTCACTTGAACTTATTGGTTTACAATACTCCAATTGTTACGGTGGAAGAATTGCGAAAGCGTATACTTGAGGCTGCTGACACAATTAGGGGAATACCTGGAATTTGGTAAAATATTCGCTAAAATTTGGTGCGTCAGTGTCATGCCTGTATCCGCGCTAATGGGGGTCAATTTCAACATTTCCTTTAGAAATGGTAAGTTTTATTTCAATTTGTTCCATGTTTTAATGGATTTTGTTTAGTGCACGCAGTTGGCAACTACAGATGCTTACGGATGTGGTTTTGTTTGCGAACTCTTGCAGTAACAACAATGCATTTAAGATAGTAATTGCTATTAATTATTATAATAAGAAAATATCAGTTTTTTTTAAATTTCTATTTTTCTTAGTTTGTACTGAAAAACTGCATTGAAAAAATCCCCAAAAATTGAGAAATATCTTTCTATTTTTCAACGACGATTTGTTTACGCGGTTGGTCAACAGCATGTAACTCATCGTACAGCACACGGACAGGACCGTTCCAGAGAAAATATTTTGATCCACAAATGAACTTTAATTTACGAAAAAAAAACGCAAAAATAGAACTTTTTCGTATAATACTTTTTTTTGCAAATATCGTTGGGAAGCTGTAGTTAAATTTTTATAGATTATACACGCCACCCCTGCTTCGCGAAATGAAAACACCGTTGGGAAAATTACGTGAATATGGGAGATAAAGTTTAAAAAAATAATGTTCGGTTATTTTCGCACAGACCTCGTATTAAGCATATTTAATTTTCTTAGATTTTTTTTGTATAAAAACCACTGCAGATATGTAGAGAGTCTATGTTAAATACCCACCATTTTCATCAGTGTATTTTGACTACAACGCTCAAGAAAAATACATTCCAGCTAATATAAGCGCGCTACGCCACTGGCTTATATATAGGCCAGACAATATTTACATCGATCACCGCGGCCCCACCGCCCGAACGTCAGTATATATTCAAACATATCCAAATAACGGCCCCCACAAAAAATGCTTAATGTCACAATAGTCTAAGCGCGGCCCCGTATAAATGCTACCGGCGGATTTGGCGGCAGCGACATTTCGGGGGCCACAAATCATACGTCAGTCCGGGGCACGACAAAAGAGATATCCGAACGTGCCCCTCGCCCGAGGAGCACCCGTTCGAACCTGTTTAAATTTAAATATTTACGATTTTTTGTCTCGTGTGGAGGAGTTTGATAGATTGGAGTTCTGCAGGTTTACGGTTTTAATAAAAGTTGCTAAATTCGTGTCTTTAGCGGAAGGGTATTATCATATATCCATATTATTATATGTATGTGTAACAGAAATTTTGGACACTCTTGGTGACGACGCTTGATGTCATATTACATCAAACTTTTTAAACATTGTAAATAGTACATTACGTATTAAGGTCAATAAATCAAATTTAACTTATTTGCTTATTAACATTAACATTTACACTTATAGTAATAGACAATTCATTTTTTGCTCTTCCTCATTTAACTTCCTTTCTGTTAATAACAACCCTTGTAGTATTGTTGCTGTCATTTTCGGAATGCATAACATCTGCCGAAGTTTGTGAAGAATTTGCACAAGATACGGATGTCTCTTCTTGTAAGGAACAGCTATATTTTCCTTGGATTTTCCTTACAATATCAAGTTTGTTAGATATAGACTCTTCAACCTAACTTTCTGCTACATAGGAGCTCTTCCATCCACCATGCCGTTTGATGGTTGTAAGATCAGCACCTTTATTGGCCTATAAAGTTGTTGAAGTGCGCCTCATACAATGGCTTGTATATGCTTCTGGATTTGAAATAATAAGGGTACCTTCGCCAATGCGTTGATTGCAATAGGCTGAGAAGTACATTTTTGATTGATAAAAAATGTATCTTATTTAAATTCTTAAAAAGAATACGTTAGGCAAATTGGGCGCAGAGAAATATATTGTCTGCATATTTCAACAGCATTCACGCAAAATCCTTCTTCTATAATTGTAAATTTTCTTGAAATGCCCGTCTTGGTGTTAGGTATTGAAACAAGTAAGTAACTGTCAATGTCCTGTACGTTACTAATTTTCAAATTTGTCAATTCCCAGCATCGACAAGCACCAGAAACCCCATTATTAATGCAGCCTAAAATAATTCAAAGTTCACTATACAGGGTGTTAAAAAAAGAGTGTAAAATATTTCAGGAGGTAATAGTATGAACCAAAATAAGCAGAAAAGTCTTAATAAACATGGGTCCGCAAAGTAACGGTTGCGGAGATATGGACCACTATTCGTTTTTCAAACATTTTATTTTATTAGGAATAAACCGACAAAGGAAGCTTTTAACAAACAAAAAACAAAGTTACAGAAGATGTTCAAAGTGCCCTCCGTCCATTTCCAAGCAGGCACGACATCTTCGTCTCAACGATATTCGAACTCTTTCGAAAACACCCTCCTTGGTTTGGATTTCTTGACACTTTTGATTAATCCGTAGCTGCAGCTCTTCCAGGCTATTTACAGGAGTACCATACACTAATGTCTTCAAATATCCCCAAACAAAGAAATCTAGAGGGTTCAGATCAGGCGA
>NW_019416509.1:0-4513 GCF_000390285.2 Anoplophora glabripennis | reverse complement strand
TTTTAACACTGTGTGGCAGGTACCGACTGATACTCCCACCATTTGTGATAAAACACGTACAGAAGTTCTTGGCGCATTTTCCATTATTTGTTGGACATTTTCTTTTAATTCTTCAGTCCGCTTTTTAGGTCGGCCGCTTCCTTCTTTTCTTGTTACACTGCCCGTTTCACGAAAAACATTAACACAACGCTGAACTGCACTTTGAAAAATTTTGTACTCAACAACGCCGGGAAATTGATTTTGAAATTCTATGAAACATTCCTCAATAGAATACCTCCATATTCCATCATTCTTGCGTCCATTTCTAAAGTAGGACTCTATGATAAACACCTTTTGTTCTTGAGAAAACACCATTTTAAACGCTTTTTAAAACAACAGCATTCACGCAAAATCCTTCTTCTATAACTGTAAATTTTCTTGAAATGCCCGTCTTGGTGTTAGGTATTGAAACAAGTATGTAACTGCAAATGTCCTGTACGTTACTAATTTTCAAATTTGTCAATTCCCAGCATCGCCAGGCACCAGAACCCCCATTAATAGTGCAGCCTAAAGTAATTCAAAGTTTACTGTATACTTAACAACATGTAGAAGGTAAAGAGATATTACCTTAATCATTAAATATTCTTTATCGGAAGCCCCTGTCAAAAATTCTTCAATATGTGCTCTTTCCAATACTGCAGCTATTTTTGCTGTGTGTCCTCTCGATTCACTCTTCAAGATCTTTAAATAGCCTTCAACATGGAATACTTCGATCACATAGATGGAATTGCATATATTTTTTCTTCAAATTTAAAAAATACGGTAGCATTATTTTTCAGTTATTGTCATTACTCTTTTCTAAATTCGGCGAACACTTTTTTGTAATGTTCCCTGGATTTCGCTGGTAATAAATGGAAAATTGCTTCTTGAGCTTCTTCAAAAACAACCACAGCAACATAATTTCTTTGTTGCCTTTTTACCAAATTCAGATAGAACTGTTTATTAAATAAACTGATAATAAATAACGTACCATATCAACCAGTAGGTATAACAAAAACGTTTCATTGAGCACTAGTAAGAAATATCAAGCCGTGCGAATATTTTTTATTAAATTCCAGTAATTCTGATTCCACAAATATGATTGTGATGTGACTATGGATAAAACGTTGTATTGCCTTTTATTCACTTAAGAATATTAAATGCTCGAACTACGTTCTAGCATTTAAACATTCTTGCGTGGATAAAAAGCTGCTTAAAACACTTATACGATAAATAACTATAAAACAAGCAAGACGTACATGAAAAAGTTTCCGCTTCGGTTACTATGAGACCGAATATTTATTGTTAAGTGTCATCTTCTGTCAATAGAAGTTTCTCCAAGAATATTTTGCCACAACTTATGCCTCTTGTAAGTTATGACAAAGAAATTGACTTAAAAATTGCTTGGCAAGTAGGATTCCTAGGTATAATTACCGAAAAGTCCAAAGAGAGATAAGAGAAAATCTTTAAGCTATTTGCAGCACATAAACCTTACATGCAAAATTACATTTTGGGATACTAATACGAACCCTTTGTACATGATAAGGGTGTAATAACTGTTTGTGGGAGTCATGTGGAACGTCAGCCAGTTAGAGAAGCGCTTCACTCATGTAACGCGTGCACGTGCACAAGATGCACGGGGTCGGTTTACATTTATGATTAATTTTCTTAATTAATTTTCTCGAAAACCGAAACATTTTGACCATGAATAGCTTAATAAAAGTTGCTCATTGTCGTGCCCTCTCGCCCTTTCCAAGGAACGCACTGATTTCAGAAACACTCTGTATTACTAGTAAATTACATTAGCATGTAATTTTGCACTGATTGTAAATAATTTAAAATGTAAACTTACACGAAAACATGTACAACAATTTTATTATATTGGTAAATTTCGTTTTGTTCCGTTTCAAACAGTCCCCAAAATGCCATGTTGTAGTAATATTAGTAAACAAAATATTTCTCTAATTTCTCCCTTTCGCAATGTAACATGAATGATTAATAGAAGCCTATAATAATGCCTATAATATGCTGCTATATATGCTATAATAATATAATAATGCCTATAATAAATTAAAATTACCTGAATCACACCAAATTCCGCATTGCTGCACTGCACTGCTAGGCAATAGGTCAACCACCTGTCAACAACTGCGATTTATTGTCCAGTCACCCAGTGCGGCTGTGGTATACGCCGTTTGCCCGCACGCGCGTTCTTCAACTGAGCGTATACATTTCTATCACTTTCACGTTTAATTCCAGACCAGTTTAATTCAACTGAGATCGGAAAGACTGTACTAGTAAATTACATTAGCATGTAATTTTGCACTGATTGTAAATAATTTAAAATGTATACTTTCACGAAAACATGTACAATATCGGTTGAACCGAAACTGAAAACTTCCAAATTCAATAAACGAACTTTACAGTGTATTTCTTACAATAACTAAGATGCTGACATATTGACTTTAAGTCACATGTCTCTATTGACAGACTGAATTTAGTTTCTTTACGTGTCCTTAATGAGTTATACTGGGAACAGACAATGTCCTTCTCTATTAATCAGCGATGCCCGTGCCGGGCAGAAACCACAGGACGATAATTTATAAATTGCCATCGGAATTGACCAAACGGCCGGTCCATGTCGTAAATTATAGCAAATATTCAAATAATTACAGAGGACACACGAATTAAGCGAAATAACATTGTACCTAACAAATGATCTATACGGCATTAAAATTAACTTTGTATCTGCTAATAATTCAATCTCTAATTAAACTAAAATTACAAAAGCTATGCAAAATCAAACTGCAATTAAGTGAGTCCGGTATGCCGTTAATTTTCCAGGCCCGATGCAGCGCCGAGTTTTCTCTAATTACGCAGCAACAAATTTTAAAACAGCCAGGGATGTGGAAAATCATAATCATTAATTAATTAATTAATCACGTAATTAATCAATTACAGTACTTGTGTATGCATTAATTAATTGATTAATTAAGATGCAGCAAAAGTGGAGGGGGTAATTTTTTCGTATGTGACGATTTTGCGTATCCAAAATGGCACGAACGTACTTCAGATCGACCTCAGAAGGGCTGAAGAAATTCAGCGGTCGTCGTCAGTGAGAACTGTGTAGGCGGGGGAGGAGGGAACAATTAATTATGAAAAATGTCCCCGGATGCCTACCAGGAGTCAAGGTGTGAAAATTTATAATGATTTTCTAATTAAAAACGGGCCGGCGGTGAATTAAAAAAACGCGTACATCTCACTTATCAGTAAGCGTTTTATTGAATTTGCGGAATTATCTTTTGTTTTCTTAACCATTAATTTTTAGACCGGAAAGTTTTTAATTTTTAATCTAGAGTGCTCCAAGAAATTAATTTTTGATGTATTTTAATGGCCTCCTGATAATTTTAGGTGGCTCTTGCGTGGAAATATTACAACAGTTTTAAATTTACGATCTCACTCCCGTTGCGGAGATAGGTCCGGCACTTTCGGAATTGATTTATTTGCGACTTCTTTGGGGGCGATATTTTTTAAGTGAGCCCAAAATGTAATAACCGAAAACCAGATAAAATATTTATACGGGACTCACGCCTAAATTCACAAGTTACAATGGAAAGTTTTCTTTCCGTGGGTAGAGTTGAAACCTTCGCGTTGCTCCTTCCGTGAATCTCCGAAACATGAGTTTCCGAAAGTCAGTAACGCTAAATTGGAAGAAGAAATTTTGAACGAAGTTTTTAAAATGCAATGAATACTACGGAAAAGCAAGCATGTCTTCACAAAAGAGACAATTCGGAAGACAATAATTTAAGTCGAGACAACTTAAAAAATTGTGCATTGTGCAAAAAATCCTCTAATTTTTATTCACCAAGAGAATTGGAAATAAATTATAATGTCAAGTAGATTGCAGGTATTACTCAAACCGTGCCGTTTTCTCATTTCCCGTTGTGCGGAGCCCGTAAGGTACATGGAATGAAAATATAATGGTATATTGTTGTTAGGTGTTGAAAAGAAATATACGTATAAAGGAAAAACAAAAAGAAATACACAGATCCTTCGAAAATAAAGGAATGTGAAGAAAAAGGATAACTAAAAACCGTAGTGTTGATTTAAGGCAGCCTTTTTTTAATTGAGTCGATTTGGTTGCAAATTGCAGGTTGCAAACGAGTCCTTGATTGCTGAACAATTAGCAAACGTTTACGAAGATTGAAGGAAGAGGACTGATTGTGAAAAATAAAATAAAGAAAGTGTAACTAAAAACAATGTGGAACTCCACAGCAAAACAGTTGCTAGAAATATTTTATAGAAAATAGAAAATTAAATTCGATCAGTTTTCTGATGAATAATTTGTGACTGGCAGAGCTTGACAAGGAAAGCCAACTCTCCGTCGTTAATGGATATCAAATATAAAAGAATGATCGAAATTTGGAATGGTTTACATCGTGAATTATTCCACAATGCTTCACAAGAATTAGCATGGAGAGAAAGGAAAAGATTT
>NW_019416508.1:495063-498578 GCF_000390285.2 Anoplophora glabripennis | reverse complement strand
CAAAGTCATTTCGCATTAAGGATTTATATTTTACAAGACAATCTTTTAATAAACGCGTTGTTAAATGTATAATAATATTTTTAAAATTGGTTTAATTGGTTTTTCAAGAACAAAACTATGTATAAACTGTTTGTCAAAACAAGATTGTAAATTTTAATTTAAAAAAATCAAAAGCAAAAATGTATGCATTCATTGTACAGTTACCATTTTTTATAAAATAGTTACAATAGTTTATAAAATAAAATGTTCATGTAAGTTTTTTGAACAAAGAAATCATTTTGATAGAGATTAATTAAATTAGTTAAGACATAATTATTTATGAATTTCAATTTCTGTTGCTCCTGTTAACAAGATAATTTAGTTATTTATTCTTCATAATTTTTTCATTAAAAAATTAATTATTTTATAGCGGAATGAACATTAGGTACCTACCACAAAAATAGTTATTTTTCCCATTTTTAAGGCAAATTTTCCAATCTTTTTGTCGGACAAGTATATTATTGTGTTATACATTGCAATTATTAGAGAAAAAATCAAAACCAGATTGCTGGTTATCACCAACCATCTTCGGGGCGTCGGACTGCAAAAACTTCTCAAGAATTTTGACGGACAATAAGATAAAAAAACATAAAACATAAAACACACCACAGAAATGAGATGAGAGAAGATACTTTCATTTCAAATCTTATTACCAAACCCTCCCAGAAATATCGTTTTACTGATTGTCACCAACCATAATGTCACCAAATCGACATATTTGGTGTGGGGGACAAACTCAAAATACCAACATTTTTGTCGGACAAATTTTTTGGGGGGTTTAAAAAAATATATGTTTCATTTAAACTTAAAAAAAAGTGCTAGTCATAACATTCCATGTTTATGCCAGATTGACATGTTTTCCTGAAAATCACGGGAAAACTTACCACTGTTGAATTTTGCTCATAGTCAAATCTTGGGAGACTCGTCAATCTTAAGCTGCACGCAAAGTTACAGCTTGCTGGTAATCATTTTTTTCTTTGTAAGTAGGCCCGTGGACTAATAAGTATTATGTACCAGTCGAGGACGATTTTGCGCCCGAGCGGAGCGAGGACTGGCAGTAGAGTCTGAGACTGGTAAATTATACTTAACTGCTGCGTGGTGTATAACATTTTATCTGCTTCCACAGTTCTTTATGGTCCATGAAATAAAGATTAGGTTTTATTTTTTGACATTTCTTAATCAATTGATTTTGACATTATTTGAAATCTTGGTTGTTTGGATTTTGTCGTTTCTAAGGTGTTTATAAACAAAATTACTTAAAAGTTGCAATTTTGCTGGTTTTGAACTATTATTTCTAAATGAGTGATTTTCAAATAGAAAGTGCAGCAAATGCTGCCTGCGAATTTTTATATATATAGAAATTTCAAAGAATGGTGCCAGAAAAAAAATACTGTTTCTGAAATGTCACTGCTAGCATATATCATGGAGAAGTCAAGAACTTTAAAGTCACCGGCGAGTTTGTGGAGTGAACATTCAATGAGTAAGTCAACTATTTTCATGGAGGAGAACGTGAATATATCAAAATACCNTTGATCGCCGAACGGAAAGACAATCACGTTGGTGCGTGTCGCTCTTTCCGTCAAACCTCGACATGAGAGATTTCAGAGGCGATAGACAGGGCGACACAGGCGTCTAGTATGGACATATAATTGCGGATAAATGCCGCGATTGTATCTACCGCGTGGACCTCAAGTCACATGAATGATTTATACAGGCTAGAATGATAATCATAAAAATAATAAGTGTATAGTAGCGGTATTCACTGTCGCGTTCCAAACGACAATGTTCGACTGGTGAAGAACTAGGGAATGTCCGAAGTGCAGGTTTGCTCGTCAGTCAAGCTCCGCAACAATACCTATATGCTTTCTGAAAACGCATACCACGCGTGCGTGATCAGCGAGCTTTCAACTATGACATGAAACTTAATTTTGTCTGCTCCCACTATAGTAAATAGACTATTAATACATTGTTTTTAAGGAGGTAGCCCAACATTATCTGACTGATCCATTAAAACAGCATGATGCGACGTAAGTGTCACTGTAAAGAATCCTGTTGACTATTTCATTTTTGTTACTTAAACTGTCAGCAACATAATTTTCTGCAATTGTGGCTGATTTCCACCAGCCATGTCCATTGATTGCTAACACATCAACTCCTGTATTAGCCAGTAATGTTGCCGATGTTCTTCGGAATGAATGGCCTGTATATGTTTCAGGATGTTCTAGTTTCAAAAACTGTGTAATCTTGTTAGGAATCATAGAAAGGGTATTATTCTTGCCGACTGGCTGGTTGTAACATCTACGTGATTGATAGCGCATAAAAAAGCGTTGAATTTCAGTTTTAATTTCCAATCTAATCTTGATATATTTCTTGGGAATTTCTAGGTGAGAAACAGAACCCAGACGAGAAGATATTGTAAACGTACGTGACATGTCAACGAAATTTTTGAAATTGACGTCCAAAGTAAGTTTGCATAACTCATCAGTACGGCATGCTCCTGCAATGCCTAAGACCGTCATTACCTTCATTATCAAATATTTGTTATCGGGTGCCTGAACGAGAAAGGCGTTGACTTGTTGTCTTGACGTTTCACTTTTAAGGTGTACAGTCGTCATTCTTACGTTTCAAAAATGCTCTCAGCTTGGGGTATTTTGATATATCCACGTTCTCCTCTATGAAAATAGTTGACTCAATCATTGAGTATTCACTCCACAAACTCGCCGGTGACTTAAAAGTTCTTGACATCTCCATGAAATTGCTGGCTGTGACATTTCGGAAACACCAGTATTTTTGTTCTGGCACCATTCTTTCAACTTCTCGGGCAATAAAAATTCGCAGACAGCATTTGCTGCACTTTCTATTTGAAAATCACTCATTTAGAAATAATAATTCATAACCAGCAAAGTTGCAACTTTTATGTATATGTAGCTTTGTTTATAAACTCATTAGAAACGACAAATTCCAAACAACCAAGGCGACTTTGCAAGATTTCGAATAATGTCAAAATGAATTCATTAAGAAATGTCAAAAAATAAAACCTAATCTTTATTTCATGAACCATAAAGAACTGTGAGAGCAGATAAAATGTAGTACACCACGCAGCAGTTAAGCATAATTTAGCAGTCTCGGACTCTAATGCCAGCCCTCGCTCCGCTCGGGCGCAAAATCGTCCTCGACTGCACTGAAAGAAATGCGTTTTATTCTTTATTAGAATTCTATATACCATTATAAGACCATTGTATACTATATGTGACAGTTAAACAGGTGAATATTGGATATAAAACGCGTATTGCTAGCACAGTTGTATAGTGACTATAAACCTTATTCTTTATTAAATTATTGTATAACTAGTATACAACGTTTTTTTATACCCTTTACGAAATAATAGCAATAACTGTTATTAAAGTGTTCCATATCGTTATTAGAACATCTAGTACTGGTTATAAGTTTTATAATAATAAATGTATTAAACTGTT
>NW_019416508.1:487178-493313 GCF_000390285.2 Anoplophora glabripennis | reverse complement strand
ATCCCTACTAATATTATAAATGTGAATGTAAGTTTGTTTGTTACGCTTTCACGCGAAAACTACTTAACCGATCATCATGAAGCTTTGTACACATATTCTTGGAGGTATTAGAAGTAACATAGGATACTTTTTATTAAAAAAAATATTTTTTACGAAAGATTTTCTATCACTCTGCGAGCGAAGCCGCTGGTAAAAGCTAGTTGGTTATAAAAGTTTTAATATGCGCTATACACATTATTCTAGATAAACAGTTTAATAAGCCCATTTCTTTCAGTGTGGTAAATAATAATTACCTCCCTTATGGTGTAAACATCTATTTCATTACGCTAGCTAACAGACACCTAACCGATGACGAAACTAAATTCTGATAAAGAAGTAACGATATGGAGGGTTTTGTTAGATCACGTTTCAAGTCACGTGACCCAACCAAAATATTTAAAACTGACGAATAACTTGTAACTTTTTTATTTCTGGACCTAGAAGGATGGGTTTTGGTTTGATGGAATCTTGGGAAGAAATGCTAGGTGGACGATACAGATAGTTTTTTGATATATTCAATAGTTAAAAAGATATTGGTTTTGTTAGTTTTGTGTTTCAAGTCACATGACCCACCCAAGATTTTTTAAACTGCCCGTAACTTTTTTATTTCTGGGCTTAGAAGAATGCGGGTTTGGTTTGCTTGAATCTTCCGACCAAATGCTAGGTTAATGTTTTGATATATTCAACTGTTAAAAAGATATGGAGGGTTTTGTTTGATCACGTTTCAAGTCGTGTGACCAAACCAAAATTTGTTAAACTGACGAACAACCCGAAACTTTTTTATTTCTCGACCTAGAAGGAAGCGGTTTGGTTTATTCTAACAATATTTCAAAGCAGTTTTCGAAAAAATGCTGCTTAATCCAGTCACACAGAATTACCACACCTTATGTATTTTAAATTGAATGCCGGGAGCCAAATTTCATTGTATCGTGTCAATTGTTTTTAGTTTTCGATTTTACGCCAAAAATAGCCATTTTTCTGTATAAAACGAGCAGCAGATGTCGGCAAAACTAAAATTCAATGAAATTTTTATGCAGACATGTTTTTCCACGTAGCTCTGAATACGAATTTGCCATTAAAAATATTCTACGATACGAATTTGGGCAACTATTTGCCAAAAACACACAAAATTCTCACCAAAATCGAACCTTTGATGACAGTATAATTAGAAACGAACGAATTTTTGGATTAGAAGCATTGTTTACATGTTTGCTGTGAATAATTGCAGACAACAATTCGCTGCAAGTCTGTTGTAATTCTTGCGGTTGAGTCAGCCCTCCCTTCTATATTTTTAAATGTACATTGGATGAAAACTGACAATAAAGGCACCAGAGAACAAAAAAAATGATTTATGAATCAACCTTCCATCTGACGTCACGTCCCGCAAAACGAGTAAGACCTGTTTGTTTATCGAAACAAGCAAACATTTTTTCCGATTGCCAGGGATTATGGGGAGGGGGACGGAAACCTCACGCCTCGTCGTTTATCAAAATATTGGCTTTCAATCCGCCGCGGCCGACTCATCAGAACAACATTGTTTCAACAAACAATCGCAAAAAAAACCGAACCAATTTCCTTTCGGTATTAAATTAGCAACAAGTGAAAGAAGCGGCCATGCCGAATTAGTTCCGTACGCGGACACGCAACACCCATTAGGGTACAAAAAAAATACCGATTCACGGGATCACCGGCACTGATTCAGCCCCCGAGCCCAACTCCGTCCATCTATAGAAATGCCTTGTCAACATATCCTCGAATGAATTGACAAATGTACTGTCAATAAAAATGGAAAGCCGGCAAAGCGCTCGCTCCGTCTCCCTCCGCCCTTAAACCAGACACCGGGGTGTCCCTCTCTAATTCACTCTCTCCCAACGGGAGGGAGTGAATTAGATGACCCATAAACGTCAGAGCATTTTTTTTGTTTATTCGTATTCCTGATTTACCTCAACATCGATTCGGGCTAATAAATAAGGGCGATTTCGGCCCTTATGCCATGAGACAAATTAAATAACCGGAGGACGACGCGTTGCCACATCCATTACGATTCATCAATTAATGGGCACTCGATAAAAAATTGTCTGGAGCTGGTGGGCCTCAAGGAGGTGTCGATTAATTCATTTTTTCCCATGTCATGTCCGACAGAAAATCGATGGGATTCGGCGCCATTCGTTTTAATCTCGTGATTCGGTTATACCTACGCTTATGTGTTCGTTAAGATGAACGAATATGACAGAAAAATCGACTGTTGATATCTTAATGGGAAAAAAATGAAACCGGGAGGAAAAATAAATGTAAAACGAAGCAAAATTAATTAGAATAAATACAGGGTGGGGTCCTGAAAACGAAACAGAGCGAATAACAGTAGTTGTTTATACCATAAACGAGGTAAGTAGGTATTATTTACCAGTCGATTCCGAGACTGGTAAATTATACTTAACTGCTGTTAGACTAGGCGGTATCTGTTTTGGTTTGGGTGAATCGTATATACACGGAGATTTTTGGCTTTCTAGTTTTCAAATATCACGAGAAATAAAAATGTTTCTATGCGCATAAAAAAACGTGGGCTTAACTTTTGGCGGCACAATATGTTAAAAAATTTCGAAGAATTTTCATCCTATTTAATTATGTATCTTTTCAAGAGTTGATTTTAGGCGAAAATGGAAGAGGAAAAAAATGTTTGTAATTAAATTTTACAAAATATGACTAGTTACAAGTCGAATGAATCATGATTATTACTGTAAAAATCGAAAAAGTTGCCAAACATGGGGTTAAAAAACATTACTTTTTAGGGAATTTTTCTGGGGTCTTTAAGTTGGGTATAGGACCTTTATATTTGGCTCAAGAAAAGTTCATGTTATGTAGAATCATCACGCCAAATTTCATCAAAATCGGTTAGATAGATTTTGCATAACAATTTTGCAATTTAGATTTTGATTTCAAAATTTTCAAAATTTTGCACAGCAAAAACCAAGGCCCTTAGATACTTGAAAATTTAATCGCATATAGAAGGGCTCTTACGCTTTCAAACGCTATTTAAAAAATTCGAATCCGTATTTATGTACTTATAAGCTATTAGAATAACTGTGAATATTCAATCAAATCAAATTTTTTAAAGCAGATTTTAAAAGTTATTGGAAAAACGCTTCTTTAAAAAAAACAGATCGATTGGTCAATTAGTTACGTAGTTATAACCGATCAAAGTTAACCATCATTTACACTAAATGTAATGGGACATCCGGGCAAATTTTTCGAAAAATACCTTTGGTATTCCGAGTACTTACCGATTTTGATGATTTTTTTTAAATCGATGTCTCGCGATTAAAAAAAAAACAATTAGCGTATTTTCAAATGCCTATCGTTAATAATTATTGGTCTTTCAACAGTCCGATAATTATTTATCTTTAAACTTCCTTTAATTATCAACTTTATTTTTTTATTGTATCAAAGGTAAGTGCATAAACTTATATACTGTTTATCAAAGATCAAAAACAAATTTATTTAAATATTATAAAAGTGTTTAAACAACAATTATTTTCAAAATATGTTGAAAATTAGTAATTAATTAATTAATTATTAACTTAATCATCATTTAATTTGTGATTAAAGTATAATTCAAATATTATTTACTGTTTAAAATATAGGCAAATGAGAAATTAATTCATTATATTACAAAAATATAAAATTGTAATACAAAAATTCGACCAATGTTTAAACAAGCGCCAGAGCTCTCCTAATTGACGGATTCGAGTTTTTCGAAAAGCGTTTGAAAGCTTGAGAGCCCTTCTATATGTGATTAAATTTTCAAGTATCTAAGGGCCTTGGTTTTTGCTGTGCAAAATTTTGAAAATTTGAAATTTTTTTTTCAAAATCTGGATTGCAAAATTATTATGCAAAATCTATCGAACCGATTTTGATGAAATTTGGTGTGATGATTCTACATAACATGAACTTTTCTTGAGCCAAGTATGAAGGTCCTATACCCAACTTAAAGACCCAAAAAAAATTCCCTAAAAAGTAATGTTTTTTAACCCAATTTTTGGCGATTTTTTCGATTTTTACAATAATAATCATGATTCATTCGATTTGTAACTAGTCATATTTTGTAAAATTTAATTACAAACATTTTTTTCTCTTCCATTTTCGCCTAAAATCAACTCTTGAAAAGATACATAATTAAATAGGAAGGAAAATATGACATTTTTCGAATTTTTTAAATTCAAATATTTCTATTTATTTGTTCATAAAATATGCATTTATAACTCGAAATCGCCTTTACCTCACTTACCTCCCGTTGTCCATACCAACTTCCAATTTCTACGGTAAAATCCACTAAACTTACCTCCTTAAAAACAACGTATAATAAATAGTCTATCTACTATAGTGGGAGCAGATAAACTTTTTTCTCTCCATCAGCTACGATAAAACTGTTGATCCGTTTTTAAAACTATTCCTTTCAATGTTTAACGTACCTAGTTGCATTATTATGGACCACAGCTAAAATTAATCGTTCAGTGTCAACCATTCTGTAGACGGTTGTTGGAAATTTTGTTATAAATTCCAAAGCGAGTTAGACAAGGCGAAATCGGCGGCTTCGTATGAAAAAATTAGTGGATTCGATTTTTTTGTATAATCACCTCCGTGAGATGTCCCTGAATGAGGATCAAAATGTTACCGGCCGGTAACCTGGTCACAATTTTTTTAAACTAATTTTTTTTAAACAAATTGAAAAAATAACTTGTTTTGCTCCGGAAAAAGTTTATTTAGGTATTTTGGGGTATTCTAAACAAAATAGTTGATGTTACTAAAATTTAAAAGTAATCTTTAAACATACCTTGACAAAATACGGAGGACTGATTTGGTGTAATTACACTGCAATGCGTATTATTTTACCTATTAACAATGTACATTTTGACTTGCGAGCCGCGCCGCTCGGGCACTCCACTCTGCGCCGACCTCGTGTATATATTCATCACCTCACTTTTTGATACATTTTAGCAATGCTGAATTTTTATTTTTTAAAATTATTTTTTGTTTATTGATATTATAGATTTCTAAACAGTAACAATAATAATAATAACAATAATAATATATCTCCTTTACTTAAATAATATCTAATTTTGAATTTGCGAATATCGCAATGAAATTCCCGCGCCGCTATAGGATAAATATTTTTTCTCGAACGTGTGGAATGGGTATAAACTTAGGAAATATTCCATGTACTTCTGAAACTACACGTATTAAGAGCATAATTACAAACGTATATTTGGAAAAATTCAATATACCTACTCTAAATACCAGACGTTGAATATCGAAAATTTCGTTTACAACCTAGATGAAAATGATGCAGTATTACTCATATTTATGTTTAATAATACCTGATCGATTGATGTAAATGTTTGAAAACATGTAAAACTAAAGCATGTAGTTGTAGAAAAATATTATTTGTGTTACTTTATGTGGTTGTAATGCAGACGAATGTAAAAATTTTATCCTTAAATAAATGTATTTATAAGTTTAAGACATTTTACTCTTTATTTTTTATTTATTTTAAAATATATGTCGAGATATATGAAAAAGTGAGGCGCTGACGGGGTCGGCGCACAGTGGAGTGCCCGAGCGGCGCGGCTCGCAAGTCAAAATGTATATTGTTAATAGGTAAAATAATACGCATTGCAGTGTAATTACACCAAATCAGTCCTCCGTATTTTGTCAACGTATGTTTAAAGATTACTTTTAAATTTTAGTAACATCAAAAACTTGATTTTTTGTTACGGTTTTTGAGTCTTGAAAATGACCGTTTTTGCATTTTTTCGTACTTTAAATTGTTTATAACTCGGAAACCGTTGATTTTAGGGGCATAGTGAATAGGAACTATTTTGTTTGAATACCCCAAAATACCTAAATAAACTTTGCTCCGGAGCAAAACAAGTTATTTTTGCAATTTGTTTAAAAAAAAATAGTTTAAAAAAATTGTGACAAGGTTACCGGCCGGTAACATTTTGATCCTCATTCAGAGACATCTCACGGAGGTGATTATGCAAAAAAATCGAATCCACTAATTTTTTCATACGAAGCCGCCGATTTCGCCTTGTCTAT
>NW_019416508.1:420481-485678 GCF_000390285.2 Anoplophora glabripennis | reverse complement strand
AGCAGGGCCGCGTTAAGGTATGTTGGTACCTTAGGCATACTTTTTTGGCCGCCCCTCTTCATCATTACACTTAACACCCAACCTAAATAAGTACAATCGACCAATAGACCAGGACGGATCTGTTTTGAGGTGGATGTGAGAAGGGGCAAGGTAATTTTTGCTGGAATACGTTCAGTACATAATAAAGTGTAGATCCCTAGATCTGCTGGGTGAGGTCCGGAACATTTTCAAAATTGCAAAAATGTTTAAAAAATGTAAAAAAATCCCTATTTTATCTGACTTTTCTACTTATATATTGGAACCTATGCATTTTGGAAGAATATTGAACAGGAAAAAAGTTTTAGAATTGAATTTTGCACAATATACTGTAAGTTAAAAATGTTTAAATTTATTACCGATATTGCAAAATAGCAATAATTGATGAAAAAATGCAAAATAATCAAGTTTTTTGGATAATTTTTTAAAATATTTTAATTGCTTCGAGGGCATTCTAATTTTGGTAAAAAAAACTTTAGAGTATAATAAAATAACACATCAAATTTCATTAAAATCGGTTCTATAGTTTTCGCAAAATTATTTTTTGAAAAAAATTTTGAAATAAAATTTTCTGATTTTCCAAATATTGCATAGCCTTAAATAAAGCACCTAGATACTTGAAAATTTTTTCACATATTTTATCAATTTGCAATTTCGTTTTTTTCAAAAATTATAATTTTAAAGTACTCGGAAAGACGATTCTTTAAAAAAAACGTGGTGATTTGTTAATTGGTTCCAGAGTTATAGTCGATCAAAGTTGACCTGCATTTGTGGCGTAACTACGAGGTCTTGAGGGCTGTTTTTTAAACAAATACTTTTGTCATTCCGAGTACTTTCCTGGAATGAATTTGCAAAACTTACGCCCTTGTCCAACCCCTATAAAATGTCGAGTAAAATTATTGGACTGAGCATGAAATTCACGAAAAATGTATGGGAGTTAGTGGTGGGGGGGTCGAGAGTTCGGCTACTTCGGCCGACTCGAAATTGAAATCGCGCGTTCAAAATAGCGGCGCGCTTAAAAATTTTGGTTACGTCTGCTTCTATGGTCCAATTTTGATGTTTTTTTTTTAAATCGATGTCTCGCGAGCTGAAAAGTCCAAATATCACATTTTCAAATGCAAATTATTGTTAATTATCGACCTATTAACGTAATGATAATTACTACATTTTAATTTGCTTTACTTTTCTCGTAAACATCAGCGGATATAAAAATTGACTTTGACGAGGAGACATAGAAAGACAAAGAAAATAAGGGTAAAATCTCGCTTAGAAATTATCTTCATTTTTCACAAATAATGATTTCAGGGATCCAAGCTCTTCATTTATTGAAAAAAAAAATAGTCTACTCCCAGCCGTCTTAAACCTAATCCCCTGCAAATTACAGCAGCCTCCCCCTGGGTCTCACGACCGGAACCTCCCCCTGCCCCTGCCGGCCCGTCCGAAGCAGTTCCGACTCCAAGTTATAACATAGATTATCTATTCTTAATTGATGATAGATAAGCCAAGAAAGGGACCGAAGTGACCAAGTCCTGAGGCATTTTCTGACCGCCGAGCGGGCACGTGAATAGGAGTGATTAGAGTCGGGGCCCCGCAACTTCGCAACTGTACACACTAAGTTGGCAGCCCTTGTTATTGGAACTAATAACCGCCGCGGGCGACATTGTTTGCACAAAGCGGGGTGACCACTCCTGAAATTATCGGCAACTCACGTGAAAAATCGGGAGCGGAGGTGTAGGGTTTCGTTACGGCTTGTTTGCTCCTTGGGTTGGCGCCCGACGTGGGGTAATTCCCATCTGTTAATAGGTTGAGAACTCCCAAAGCCCGGATGTCTTAAGGGAAGGTAGTTGCTCTTTTTCCCAATATTCTCTACAAATTTTCTCCAGACAGATGTAACTGTTTTTTTAATAGACAACGAACGTTGTGTTGAATTACCTTCAAGGATTCAGCTCTGATTATTTATGAAACAAAATGTGTTAACCATTTTATATCCGTATGCTTTGGAATTTAGATAATCTGATATTATTCATCACTAAAGTACTTAAAGTACTTAGAAATACGTAAAAATAGAAAATTGAGGTAACCTAAGCGAATATAAAATGACTGTGGGTCAAAATTGTTGATAAAAAGGTGATTTATAAATTTTCATTAAACTTGTGTTGACTATAATCGCTTTTCAACAATTTTCTTCCTTGGGTTGGCGCTCAACGTGGGGCCACTTTCATGCTATCAATCAATAAATACAATTTGTAGTATAATAACCCCGGGTTCGATAAAAAAAATATAAACGTAGTTGTGGCCAAAAATATGTGATCGTCATAAGGAATACCTACGTTGTATGTATCTATTTTTTTAATTGACCGGAAGGCGCTGGCTACTAACTTTAAAGAGGGGAAGTATGATTTAATTTTATAAAACAAAAGCAGAGTAATACATCCAACTTTATTATTTACGTACAACAGTCTTCAAAACAAGCATGTGACAAATAGAAAGAACAACAAAAACATTAACAACCATTTAACATAAAATGAGAGTGCCAGGCTCACCTAGAGCTCCTGCGGGGAAAGAGCATGGCAGAGAAACCCACGATCGTTGCTCTTACCACCCAAATATAAATACAAAACAACCGCTAACAAAAGGCATAAATTAGGATCCTTTGCTAATGATAATTAACGCCCGACTCATTTAATGTCTCACTAAATGTCACCTCACTCGAATTAGACATACACACTTCCAAGTAAAACTGAAGAGGTTTGGTGTTAGTTAGCCGGCAGGGCCGGAAGGTACTGGAGTCCCATACGGGAGGCAATCCAGCTATGAGTTGAGATTTCGGAAGATTTGTATTAGCAATTCTTTTTTTGTATTTAATTATTCTTTTGTTTCAAATTCGTGCCTCAAGGGCGAAAGTGTTAGTAAATTCAACAAGGCTCGTATAGGCGTATGATATAAAGTGAGCACAAGAAACGCTTTATTAGTTGTTTTTCGAACAATGTAATCATGACAAAACAAGTTAAATGTGAAACAAAGGAGTTGTTATTGCAATATCTGGGCAGTCACGACAATATATATATATATTTTAACATGTAATAAATAATGAGCAATCTTTAGTAATAATTGTAACAATTTTACCTTAGAAAAATATCTGCCCTTGAGCATAAAGCAATGGAGGCTAAACATACAAAGAATTATTATCATTAAACATCTGTAACCATCACAATCATAAGATTACATAGAATAATTAACAACAAAGTACTTGGAGAATATTACCTGTTAATTAATACGGGTTAAACACTTTGATTTTTCACTATTTTACCACACTGCCCGCCGATCGTCTTGCTCCCATGTCCACACTGTTCTCACTTCAACTATCTAGGCTTCCTTCCAGAATTCCCCAACTAAGCGTTTGTTTTTGCGCTTCCTTCTACCAACTGTCAATATTACGTTTTCATTATTGTACAACACCCACGTAATAGGTAACGTCGAATTTGGTATGATAAGTATGGTTTTGCACAAATTAAACCACAAGGGTCTTAAGAGAAGATGGGTACATTATTTCCTCGTTGTCTCGATATTCCGAAAAGTTAGAAACATCAACATGATGATCTAAACAAATGAACACATATTTGAATAGATCACTAGATCTGCCTTCACTAAACGCATCGCGATAACGGAGAGTTGCTTGGCCATCGCTAAAACCCGACGCTGTCTAATAGCCATCCCAGTGACGGACAGCCCAGAATTTTTAGTGGAAATGCAATCAGAGAATAGGTAATCCTCTGGATTTGGACCGGCGGCAATTAAACCTTCGTCGGCGGCACAAAATACGCAATAAGTGGGACCGCTGACAAACTAGCAGTGACACGGACAACGGCCTGGACGGCCGTAACGTTCCAGTTGGTGTAGTCTCGACCATCGCCGTTACATGCTGTCACTGGTAATGTATGCAACCTGCAGTGCGTATGTTCGAGTCGTTGGCCTACTCTGATTTAATGCAAATGCAAGGGGTGTAGGGATCGCCTCCTAGATATCTTGAATTTCAGGGAAATGAGGCTGTATTAGAAGTCAACAAAAACTTTGTTATTTTACATGGAATGGGAGTAAAATCTTCTCTCAGTGTACCATTAGACCATTTCTTCTGTTACTAGTTATTGTGACTTTCGGTTTAAAATATATTCTGTATAGAATTCTTAATTATTATCAACAATTATAGTTTTGTTTTCGTATTGCATTATTTTTTTGTTTTGGCTAGCCCCACGTTGAGCGCCAAAATTTATATTCCGTATAGAATTCTTAATTATTATCAACAATTATAGTTTTGTTTTCGTATCGCATTATTTTTTTTGTTTTGACTAGCCCCACGTTGAGCGCCCAAACTTATATTCCCCATAGAATTCTTAATTATTATCAACAATTATAGTTTTGTTTTCGTATTGCATTATTTTTTTGTTTTGGCTAGCCCCATGTTGAGTTTAATGAAATTTTTTCTGTTAATAAGAATACAAGTTAATATACAGGGAACAGAAGATGCACTACCTTCCGCTATCAAAATTACCTGAAAAAAATTATACTAGGCGTACCATTTTTCACGTTACATTCTGCATCATTTTATAGAAAATCAACGATGTAGGCATTGTAAGGGTTACAATTTCAATTTTCTTAGATTTTGCGGTTTACAAACTCAAGGATATTAAGTTAAAAATATATAAGATATTTTGAATTTAATTTATATACATTCACCATAAATCAAAATTATTAGCTGTATTTCTATGATTTGGTATTTTACAATTAAAACAAAAAAATTAATGGAATGTTTTCGGTTTGCTTAGAATTTTTCTCTAATTTTTAATGTTGTAAAAGTTTTTAAAGAATGGCAAAGATAAATAATTTCAAATAACTAATAAATGCATTATTCTAAATTAATGATATTTGGAAAGAAATTGAGAGGATACTACAATTTAAAATTTTGGTTACTTTACATTTCATTATTTTCTTGATGAAAGGATGCTTATTTGCTCTTTATTTTACTTGAAGTTACTTTTTATTTATTTTATTTATTTATTTATTTATCTTGTTGTGGACAGAAAAGGATTGTACAACAATAGTCAAATAAACATATAATAACTTAACCTAAGACACAACAGCAGAAAAAAATTCCAATAAAGAATAAAAACACTACTACTACTCTATCTACTAAAAATAATTTCAGTTTTTGTTTAAATTGAGATATTGTAATCTTATCAGTCTTGAGTTTTCTCGGTAAATGATTATATATCTTAAATCTCAAACAATCTGGTGAATTAGCTGTTATGGTATATTTTGCAAAAGGAATTCGGATATCATAGCATTGTCTGGTATTGATTGTATGTATATCCTTATTCAGAATTAAAGACTCCTTATTATTATATATATACACAGACATTTCAAAAATAAATAATGATACTAACGTAAGAACATTAAAATTCTTAAATATATCTCTACATGTACGATGACTTGGCACGCCAGCAATTATTCTTAAAATACGTTTTTGTATGACAAAAACTGAATGAGACAAGGTAGAGTTACCCCAAAAACATATTCCGTAACGCAATCTAGACTCCACGTATGCATAATATAAATATAACAATTGTTGTTTGTGCAAAATTTCTTTCATAGACTTCATTAAGTAGCTTACTGAACTTAATGTAGATATAAGATTATTGCAATGCATTTTCCAATTTAATGTATCATCCAAAGTAACTCCTAAAAATTTGACACAGTCTGTTTCATCACTGGTAATAGTACAGTTGTTAATATTTGCCGCAACAGACTCGCATTTTCTTTGCCTATTGTGAAATCTAATTAATTTAGTTTTGTCGGTATTTAAATATAAGTTATTACAACTGAACCACTTAGACACATTGTACAATGTATTTTCTAGATTAGTAGTCAGGTCTTTTGTTGACTTATTTGAAATAATTAATGATAAATCATCAGCATACATTGTGAAAAAATTATTACCTATCGAACGCTCCAATGAATTTATATAAAGAATAAATAGTACAGGGCCTAGGGCTGAACCTTGAGGAACACCCATATCAATGGAATTAGATTCAGATTTAAAGTCGTTAGTAAAGTCATCACTTGTAGAAGTAATAGACACATATTGTTTTCTATATTTTAAAAAAGTAGAAATAGTATCCCATTGGAAGGAAATCTTTATAATTTTTTTGTAAATATACCCCCTCATTATTAAAAAGGTGCAACAAATGTGAAACAACGCATTTTATTAATATAATTATGAAAAAAATATATATATATTTCAATGTTCTTCAAAGAACTCTATTATTCTATGTAGCTGGCCGAATTTCATTCGCGTCCAATTCTTCAAATGTTGCAAAATCTCAAATCATAGAAATGCAACTAATACTGATTCATGGATATAAAATAAATTCAAAATATTTTCATTAGAATAATTATTCCGCATTTTTCTTGTTGAATACTTGATACTTGTATAATACTGAATGACAATTCCGATATCTGCCTTCAAGGCACATTTGATGATATTTTAACGTAATATTCTTGTGAATGTAAGTAAACCGCAAATATCTGATAAAATTGAAACTGTAACCCGTACAATGCCTATATCGTTGAAACGAGAATTTGATTTTCTATAATATGATGGAGAAAAATACAAGGTGTTCCATTTGAATTTAAAAAGTTTTGTCGGTTTTAAGTTTTTAAAATTTAACTTGAAAATGGGACACTTGGTATAATTTTCTTCAGGTAATTTTGATAGAGGAAGGTAGCGAATCTTATGTTCTTTGTGTATTTCAAAAAGCAAGTGAAACCTCCCAGAACGTAGAAAAATATAAGGAATTTTCGAAACTCTTACATCTGTAAATTTTTTTATAAAATGCCGATTATCTCGAAAACGGTTACATTTAGGTACAGGGAAGTTTTAACGTTTTTAACTTATTTTTAATTCTTCGTCTCGATAATGCAATCATATGTAGGGTGTTCCATTTAAAAAAGCGAAATTGACAGTTACTTCCATTGTAACCGGAAGTGCTACGTTGATGGCATATTTTCATTGATTAGATGATAACCCACGTAAACAAAATTTCAGAGTCATATTGTCTTTAGTTCCATTGAAACGTTTAATAGGCCACTTACCGTGAAGAACCCTGTATATTTGTGTAACGTTATTTCTCTTAATTAGATCTTTGTAGACTACTATTCCTCTCATGGAAGCGAGCTCTATTTTTATTTAGTTTTTTACTAATTCAATATTTTCTACTGCAGTTTCACCATAGGAATTTATTACTATTTATTTTCTGTTTCTTTCTTTTTGATAATGTAATCTTTTTTTTCGAAAAGCAACACGATCTTTGCAAATTCACGATTTTTATTTAAAAAAAAAGCAATTTTGACATCTACCCATTTTTATTTAAAAAAAACTAATTATCCCGACCTTCAGCTAACTTAAACTACTTTTATAGACATTTATTCTGACATCTAACACACTTGATCATCGCTACTCCTGATTTTTTTTATCCACCCACTATTTTGATTCTCCTTTACTCGTTTTAGCCTTCCAGTAGCTTGTCCCATGTCCAGTTTTTTCTTAGCAATTTGTTTTATAATTGCATAGATTAATTTAATCTATTAAATGCATGTGTATAAGATTGTTTCATCAATTTAAACCTTCTGTGTTTCCATTTTTGTGAATTTTTATTCTATTAAGTTTGTACAATATTATCTGTAAATCCGCCAAATCTAGAAAGTTCTCAATTTGAGTGTAAATAAAACATAAGATGGATAAGTTAGGTTTGTATAAGATGCAGCCGCTTGACACTGTTGCCGGTTGTTTCGTTACTGGCAACTCAAGTTGAAAATCCTTTGGTTGGCGCCCAACGTGGGGCCACTTACATGATGTCGGTAACGGAGAACTAATACATACATAAATTCCATAATATCAGTAATACTGAATTGGGTTGAAGTGATTATTTTACAAGGTTTTAAATACTGTTTCAGCTGATGTGTAAGATTTTCATCCACGACAAACTGAATTGAACCCACTCTTATCAAATCAATTCCAAAAACAGGTATTAACTTAAGCTCGGTAAATATCGTAATCAGAATGACGAATTATGTTTGCCCGTAGCTTTAGGTCGCTTCTTATCGAAAATATCGATGACTGTTTACGGCAGAGAGAAAAGCCCGTGTTGCCTTATCAAACGCAAGCAGGTGTTATTATTTTTTAAACAGCGATAAGCGATTACCATATTAGACCTCGGTGTGCATTAAGGTGTAATCGAGGAGTGTGTACAATATCTAGAGCAAATATTTTCCTACCATATGGCCCGATCGCACCGTTATCTTATGTTGATTATAAAGTTTGCCCTCTTGTGTGCACGAGTGTGGAGAAAATTGGGAAAAATGATTTATGCGACAGCTTTCAACAGAGGTATATGCTACACGCGTTTTTTGGTAAATTTAATCCTAAAAACTCGATTTTTGAAGAAAAGATCTTTCTGCTATGCAAGGTAGTTACTTTAGGTAGGTAAGCCAAAGTCTCCCAAAGATTTTCACCACAGTTACCAACACCAGTCACCAGCGAAATATTTCTGACCCAATGAAAAATAGATTTTTGACACAACTAGATTTGTCTGACATTAAAATTATTATATAAATGTGTTAGTTTAACTAGATCGAAGCCTTGAGATCGATAAAAGTGAGTTTAAATTATAAAAACGTTTGTAAAGATTTTTACCTCAGTTTTGATTATTTTCTTAACTATTTCCGCTTCTAAAATAAAAAAACCTTTAACTACTATATGTACAGGGTGTTTCAGGATTAAGTCGACAAACTTTAAGGAGATATTCCTCATAAAAAAATAAGAAAAAAATTAAGTATAGGTACATTTTTCCAGAGACGCTTCATTTTCGAAATATAGGGCGTTAAAGATTAAAAAAAAAAAAGAAATTTTTTAAATAACTTCTAAATGAAGACAGACACATTAAATTGTAAAAAAAAATTAATACGGCCCTACTGAAAATAAAAAATTATACTGATTTTAGATAGAATAGTTTGTTATTGATAAAAAGTGAACATTCACTTTTTTCCTAACTCTTATAGTTTCATGACAAAATAGATTTTTCGGAAGGGTGCTTCTGGATTCTGTTTGAATGAATTTTTTTCTTATTTTTTTATGAGGAATATCTCCTTAAAGTTTGTCGACTTAATCCTGAAACACCCTGTATAATAATATAAGCATTAAATGGAGTTATCAACATTTGTAGGTACCCCTTTTTTGGAGCTACCCAGTATTTGGTCCTCCAAAACACTGACCAACTTCCGTTTTACTCTGGATGCGAATCACGCTATGAAATCAGGTTTCTAAGTGCCCATCCTACTACTAGAACTCCACTAAGTGAATGAAGATTTAGATAAGCCGTAACAGAGGCTGTTTGGGCCCAAGACAACTTCCTTATCTTTCGGACTATATTCGCCCAAGTTTCGAACGGGGTTCCCTCTATGTCTACATGCGATTCCAAACTATAGTAAAATTAAGTAACTCTCAATACTCCAGCTCGTAGTTCTCGGTTCTTGTTTCAAACATATAGAGTGTCCCAAATGAAAAAAAAAACTTCAATTTAAATTGTTACACAAAGTTACGATCTTCATCTATTTTTTAAGCACCCTTTATCTTTACGTCTACGTCTTTAAATTCCTGTTTTAGTAATCTTCAAATAATGTTAACTTTGAACAGAAATGTAACTGTAAGAATCATATAATATTGACCTAAGCAGAGTAAATGCTCAAGGACAAACCTCTCTTGTACCCTTAAGATTGTCAGCGGGGGTGACTATTCGACAGGAAAAGTCCATCGAAAAGAACTGTGCCAGGAGTTGTTAGGGTCTTATTGCAACCTTTAATGGTTTTTGATGAAGGTCGCGTTTTACTGGAAATCGATAAGCCTTCGAGGACCAAATCTGCGTTGTTACCGCAATTCAAACAAAGAATCATAAAATTGACATTATTGGCACGTAAATGTTTGGAAAACTTAATATAGATTCAGTAAAAAATTACATTTCGTAAGTTTAAATAGTTATTTACCTAATTAATTCATTGATGAATTAACGATTTGCCTAATTAATTAATTAATCGTTCCGTTGTAAATATAATTAATCAATATTAAGAGAATTAATATTATAATCTTTGAATATGCTATATGAATCCAATCAATTAATAATTTAACTAATCATTTGCCTAATTCATTTATTTACAAACTACAGAAAAATGAGGGATATTCATTAAAAAGAGTTATTAATTCATTCAATTACTCTTGTTCCTTATTTAATTAAATCCTTTGCCTAATTATTAATTAATTAATTATATATTGCGGAAGAATGAGGGTAGTATTGCAATTTTAATATAATATACAAATATTTATTTGCCTAATTCATTAATGATTTGTGTAATTAATTAATTAATGATATCTTTAAAAATATTATGAGAGTATGAAGGAACAATAACATATTTGAAAATGCTATATAAATTCAATAAATTTATCAGTTATCAGGTACCTATCAACCATTTGCCTAATTATTAATTAGTTGAGTCATTTATTAACAAGTTACAGCAGAATGACGGTAGTAATATAAAAAATTCATTAATTCAATCAGTTATTCATTTGCCTAATTAGTTAATAATTAACAAATTATAAAATAATGAGAGCAGTATTTAAATCTATAAAAATGCTATTTGATATCAATCATTAATCGGTCAATTAATCATTTGCCTAAATTAATTCCTTCATCATTTGGCTAATTATTATTAATTAATTCAATCATTTGTGAACAAGTTACAGAAGAATGAGAGTAGAAATATACTCTGAAAAAATGTATTAATTCAATCAGTTAATTATTCATTGGCCTAATTATTATTAATTAGTTAATAATTTACAAATTACAGAAGAATGAGGGCAGTATTGAAATCTATAAAAACGCTATTTGATATCAATCATTAATCGGTTAATTAATCATTTGCCTAAATTAATTCCTTCATCATTTGGCTAATTATTATTAATTAATTCTATCATTTATGAACAAGTTACAGGAGAATGAGGGTAGTAGAATACTCCTTAAAAATTAAAAAAAAATTAATTAATTAATTATTTCATTAAGATTACAGAAGAATGAAAGAACAGTAATGGTAGTCTTTTATATTAGTTTACTGTACTTTCCATTCGAGTAGGTTCTCCGACATCATCATCGCCGCTGTATGTAGATGTTATCTGGCGTATCAAGGTGGTAAAGAGTGCACGAATTGCGAATTAGGCCATTAGAAAACACCGCCGGTGCAAATTCCACGATCTTCATTAGATAGCACCGGCAATATACCCTTTTGTTTTAAGTGAACGGTACCTAGTACGCCTTCTGTTTCGTTACATATTATCTTGTGCGGTTAGGTGAGGTTAGTTGTTACACCTACTGAAGGGTTCTACTTTGTTCGCATGTTAGGATCCGAGTTTGCGAAAAATTCGTGGGGGAGATAGGGGTGAGTAGCGGGACAGTTTGGTGATAATTGGAATTTTAAAGTTTAGGTGAGGAACGTTTTTTTTTTGGTACACCGTGTATAGCTTGGCGTCCTGCTTGACCATCTGAGAGTTTTTAGCGAGGGTGACAATGTAGTTAGTGTGTGTAAGCAGAATTAAGTATAGATTTTCTCCCCCATCTAATGTCTCCTAACCCCTTTGTACACATAAATTGGTTGCTTGGTTCTCGCCCCTAATTCACAATTTCGAATTTGCATATTTTATAAGGACATCAGATGACCGTTTGCGTCCTAGTCATTCTTTAAGATTTCAAAGAAGATACGTCAGTGGAAAGTAAATTTAAACCGCCATTAATTGCAATTACTTAAGTTTCCAGTTACTATACAATCTTATATTTGTTCTCCTTTTGGAACACTATACAATTAAGATGCTATCGTTGAATGTATTTATCACTTTCCACTAGAGTTATATTTCCGATAATCTAACAATTATAGAATACATTATAAAAAAAAGCTAGAGTTTCGATTTCCATAAGCATTTTGAGGCTTGAAGATTCTAGTTTTAAAATCTCGTGATGTCATATTTTTTTGGGACTCACTCTCGATGCAATCAAAATAAATAATGCAAGGCAAAAATTTTACAATTTTTTTTCAAACCTGCATATTCAAAATTTCGAAAAAAAAATTAATTTTGAATAAAAAATTTTTCAATAAAAAAAAAATTTTGCGACCTCTTTTTTACAATGTTACATTGAATAATTCAAAAGTCGAGACAATTTTTTTTTTAATAAAAAATTTTGATTTTGTTTCGATATTTGATGAGCATTTAAGGTGAAATTGTGAGAAAAATGACGCAAAGTAATGTGTCATTGATGCTAAATGAGCAATAAACCTGCTGCTTTAATTTTTTATAAAACTTTGACAATTCAGGAAAACGGATCGATTTCAAAATGTACAAGCCCCATGAGCATGTGTTTAGACAAAAAAAAACCTACGAACATTGGTAGTTTAACAAATATTTGCAAAGAAGTCGTTGATTTTCCAAAACAGTAGAAAAAGTCATTTTTTTGCACTTTTTCAAATTAATGCTGACAATTTTTTTTCTCAGACATACCAAAATTTCACTCAATAGCCGATATCTGAATGACAATTAATAGTACAGAAAATACAAATTTCATTACTGCTTTGAATTTTTAAATATTGTTAATGAAAAAATATTTTGTACGAAATCATTAGGTGATGGAGAAGACAGGCAAGTATACAAAATAAGAAATACATATTTCTACTACTGATAGTTACAGTCTCGAATTTCTAAACGTACTGCTTATAAGAAAAATTGTTTATACATATATACGGGATGTTTGTAAATAAGTGCGAAATATTTTAAGGGGTGGGTGCCGAAGTTATTTTGTGAAAAAAGTTCATATACGTAGGTCGAAATATGTTTCGTTTCCGAGATACAGTGTTTAAATTTTATTTTTATTTATTATTTCATTTCATTTGAAGATATTGACTGGAAATTTGATGGTTGTATTTTATTTAGAAATATTGACAGCAACCTACTAGATAATGTTTCAATAGAAATTAAAAATACACAACCTGCAATAAAAGACATTTTTATTTTTTTTCCTCAAAAATGGTGCATCCTACTAAAAAAATGGAGAGACCAATTTCATTCAGAATTGATGGCAGATTTCTAAATTCATTTTTATTAATTATTTCAAAGAGTTTTAAAGATAGCGACACGAAATTTGAAAAACGCTTTAGATTGATAAATGTGCATTTTTGGGGTGATCTGAATGTTTCTACTTGCATCAGAGAGTTGCACGAACAAAATTTGGACAAGACATAGCTAATACAATGCGAAACATCACCTTAATGTTAAAAATGCTGTCACCGCCGTTCTTGGTGGTGAAAATTCGAAATATTTGAAATTATTTCATTTTCGTGGCTGAAAACATACATAGGCATTGTCGAAACCAAGAAAGTTGCACGAACAAAATTCGGACAGGACATAGCTAATACAATGCGAAATCCTACAGTTTTGAATTTTCAAATATACCTACCATTTGTACCAAAATGTTTTGAGGAAGCCTCGTATACTATCCCTTCAAGTCTAATATTATCAAGGCAAGTGTACAAAATAGCTTCACTGCTGTTTTGAATTTTCAGATAAGTATACCATTTATAATAGGATGTTTTGAGGAAGCCTACTATAATGTTTCACCTGTAGACAAGCAATTGTACAAAAAAAATTGCACTATTATTTTTAAATTTTGAAACATATTGCTTATACAAAAATAAGAGAGCCTTGTATTTCACTGTTTCAAGTATAATATCAATAAGGCAAGTGCACATAAATATTTCGTTACAGTTTTGAATTTCCAAGCATATTATTCATACAAAAGTGTTTTGAAGGACCCTTGTATATCATTGTTTGAAGTGTAATTTAAACAAGATGATGTATGAAAAATACTTTGTCACAGTTTTGAATTTACAACATTTCCAATACAAAAAAAATATATATTATGGCCTAATATGATCAATGCAAATGTACAAAATAATTTCACTGTTGTTTTGAATTTAATTACCTAAATTTTAAACGAATTAGTTCCTTTCATCATAAATGCACTGTATAGACAAAAATTTGCTACAGTTTCGAAATTCCAAATATATTATTTATAAAAAATCATTTTGTGGGAACTTCGTTTATAATTGTTCAAGTTTAATATGGACAAATCAAGTATTCAGAAAAGTTTCGCTTCAGTTTTGAATTTCCAGACATATTTACAAAAATAATTTTGAGGAAGCCTCGTATATCGTTTTCGAGTGTAATATAGACAACGCAAGTGTACACATAGGCTCAGCAGCTAAAGGGCTGGCAAACTGAAACAACTGCAGGAAAAAGAACTAATAACGCTCTGCTCCTTTCATTAGCATCTTCCCTAATTCCCTGCTAATCATCTTTGCTGCCGTTTCTCTCCAAGAAATACGGAAAGATTAAAAGCACAAGTAGGCCGGGAGTCGGTAAAGGGTTGCCCGTTAAGACTCGATGCGCTGGCAAAGTAGCTTTAATTAAAAAGTATTTAAGTGTTCCGGCGACAGAAAAATGCACGGGAGACTTGGAAATTAGCTTGTTTAAAAATGCCCAGTCTTCGGCTTAAGGCCCGTAATTGCATTGGGTTTCTAGCGAGTGGCCTCCTTAAGCGCTAAGTTACACTAATATACTTAATTAAAATTATACGAAACAAAAGTCTCTTCCACCGGATACTAAATGCCAACTTGATTTTTTTCAATGAAATTTAATTCACCTTTCTACCTTTCTGCTTTGAAGAATAAAGCTAAAAATAAAAGTGCATCGTAAAAATTATGTTAAGGAATAAAATAGAAGTCGGAAGAAAGAGGAATGTCTGAAGAGTGTATGAAAAAGTTGACATATTAGTTGTGTCGCTATAATATTTGAATATCGATGAATGACGTCCGCTATTTTATGGTTGAAGTGTCCAGAGGAAGGCAATAGAAAACGGAAGGCAGTAGAAATGGTGTCTCATCTCGTGAGTCAATATTTTTCATTAGCAACATTGTTTTTTTTTTAACAATTTGGGTCGAAAATCAGTTTTTCCAATATATTAGAAAAACTATTGGTTTTAGAGAAAAGTGTGCAACAAACGAAATATGCGCAATAAAAAGACCTACAAAATGCCGTTTGATAGACTAAAATTGGATAAATTGTTTAAAAGTTATTGCAAAAAAAACATCAAAAAGCGTGGAAAAACAGCATTTTTTTAATTATACATAACGTGGTTGTTATTTGTTGGAATTGTATAAATATGCCAAAAGTTGTGAGTTTTATTGTTCTTCAAAACTGTGCGAAAGATGGGCGCTGTGGGCCTAATAGTTTTTGCAAAATTCTATTTTTTATCCCGCCAAGGGCAAAAATGCATAACTTTAACCTTCTGTCTCTCCGTAAGTTATTAACAAAAAGCTTAAAACCTAACTTAGCTTTGTATTTAAATGGAATTTTGATTTATTGCCAGTGGCCCTTTTGATTTTTACATTAAAATTTTACATTTTACCTCTTTTTTTATAAACATTTAGATTATCTCCAAAACCATGCATAATATTTAATTGTAAAAAGTGATTGTATAGCCAATTAAAAAGCACACATTTAAAAAAATGTTCCTACGCCCTTTTGGAGACTAGTTAGACTTTTTTTTAGATCATAGGGCCTCTGTAAAAATATACAATTTATTGTGTACATTAGACATTGTCGGAGGTCTTTGACATCGAGAAGAGTAACATAATTGTTTTTAAAAACTTGAAAAACTTAAAAAATATAAATTTCATATCAATCAAATTAGTAAGAATTTTTGTTTTTTGTTGTTTTTAAAACAGCAAAAATAATGTTCGGCGGAGCGTCAGCATTGATATCAAACAAATATGGTGACTGTAAAATAACACGTCGCTAAGTCATACAGCTATTTTACCGCAACATTCACATGTTTTATTCGAAATAATGTGTGTCAAATAAAATTGTTTCTTTATGACAAATAAACTGTTCTCTCGATGTAATTATAATTTATACTACATTTTTGAAATATTGTCGATATTTTAACGCTGAAATTGTTTTTTTTTTTTTTTTTTTCAGGTACCTACTATTAATGACCTCGTTATTATGAAAGAGCCTGTAAGCTATGACTTGGGTTACCTTATTAGTCTCGGCTACCGCCATCACATGCTGTCACTGGTAATGTATGCAACCTGCAGTGCTTAGGTTCGAGTCGTTGGCCTACTCTGATTTAATGCAAATGCAAGCGGTGTAGGGATCGCCTCCTAGATATCTTGAATTTCAGCGAGATGTGGCTGTATTAGAAGTCAACACAAACTTTGTTATTTTATATGGAATGGGAGTAAAATCTTCTCTCAGTGTACTATTAGACAATTTCTTCTGTTACTAATTACTGTGACTTTCGCTTTCAAATATATTCTGTATAGAATTCTTAATTATTAGCAACAATTATTGTTTTGTTTTCGTATTGAATAATTTTTTGTTGTGCGCCAAAATTTATGTTTAATGATTATTTTTTGTGTGAATAAGAATTAAGATACAAGGTGTATGAAGTTTGACTGCCATTACTTCAGCATGAGTTAGAGTTATCTTAAATGAACAAAATAGTTGTATATTACAGGGTCGTAAGATTAACAGTTTTCAAAATACAGCGAGTATTAATATTGGGGAGTTTTATCACAACGTGACAACAGCGCTTAACTTAACGCTACACAGCTGGTGCATATCACGTTTGCACGCGACAGACTTGTCCTATGGAAAAAATGCAAACAACTATTATAGTGAAACATTTAGTAAATTTCAAGACAATTGTTTTCCAGTTTTTAAATATATAAAATAAAATGTATCGGCTTTGTAGTACGAAGATAGTGGTGTGGTTAAATTTTAGCTTGAATTTTAGTAATTATGAATCTCTTAAAACAGGAATTTGACTTTTAATCAAATTATAAAATTGAAAAATATGTAATTAAAGTACCTAAAGATTCACGTCATCCAAATAATCATACGTATTAAAAAGTACTTACCAAAAAGCAAAATTCAATAATTTTTAAACGCACAAGTACAAAACAAGCTACAACATATGCTCAAAATGTCCACCACCATTTTCGATGCACACACGACTCCTTCGAATTCAATTTCCGCGCACTCGCTGGAAAACACCTCAAGAAAAGGTAATCGTGGTACGCAAAAAACACTCAGACACGGTCCAATTCCAGATACCAACTAAATTACGTATTGCTGGACAGCTTAGTACCTCGTGTATCCGCCGCACCGTAGTCACATTGCTCGATATGAAATTTATCGAATATTAAATTTATTACAACGTTAATTATTTTTTAGAATTAAGCATAAAGAAGTTCCAAAAAGTGATATATATGGTATTCGATGCACGCAGTTATGTCAATATTCCTTAATTAATTGAACTTTTGTACATCAAGTTGGCGATTTTGATAATTTGAAATGGTTGAGTTTAGGACCTATGTCATATAAGGTTCTTTTATTTATTTTAATCCATTCTATCGTCTGTACCGTCTGTTAAAATTAAGGCAGTCAAATTCTAACACCCTGTATATCCAAAATTATATATAGTACACATTATTAGTCATTGGTAGAAAATTATTGTTGAGTGGCTGGCAAATTGTGTTGGTTATATGGTAATAAAGGTATTCTACTACTCTTTTGAGTTTTATTCAATTTCTTAAGAGAGTTGAGATATAGTAGCAATAAAACATAATATTAATATTTTATGAGGTTGCTACTTTGGAAAGCGTAGTAAAATAAAACAATTTATGACACGTACTGTACACTTTGCGAAATGAAACAGAGTGTACGCATTATTAACCCGACTGGTAGAAAATAGTTGGCGAACAGCTTATAAATAGTGCCGGTAATATTTCTGGTTCTCGGCCGAGCCAGCGTGCCGCGAATTTCCTTTTTAAAGACATCAATCTCTTTAAATGCATGTCGCCGAGAATGGCCATTTCTTTGTAATTTTCCTAAAAGGGCAGCATTAATTTTAAAACGCCGGACGCTTTAATCCTACAAAGAACGCTCGGCCCGGACAGTAGGAAACGGGTTTTAAGGGTGCTTTTTATATCTATATATTTTTCTCCATTGTGGGGGCCACACGAACGATTTATTTCGGAAATGGCTAAATAACATTTTTAAGTAACGCCAGCGGCCTGTGTCGCAGCGGGTTGGGGGCGGCGAACTATTATTTGAAGCATAGTAGAACGTACAACTGGATTAGAAAAATATGAAGAGTTATTTTTGATTGCGAATGCAAAAGCAACTGCGTAGTTGTATACCGAAGAATATTCTTTAAAAAAATTGGTTCCGAGTATTGTAAAAAGTAAAAATTTTTACATTCACCATAAATTAACTTGACGTTTGCAGCAGAAATATATATCGATCATTCTTTATAGACCGATACTCATTTAGAGGGGAAAAAAAGAAAATTGTTACCTGGACTTTTATAAGTGGTAATGGTAAAGAATAGAATAAAATAGAAACTTTATTGACACTGTCATATACAAAAACTGTACATTTTTTGTCATAACTGTTACACTAAAAGGAGCAGTGGCGTACACAGCTTTTTTGTAAGGGGGGAGTTACACTTTGCAGTAAGATTTTCGCGGCACGAAACTAGAGCACAGGGAAGCAGACGAAACTAAAAAGCGACGTTGCAACGTTTAGTCCGATTCAAGTACGATATTGGAAACAACAAAATATATACGGCAATAGGAAGTTTTAATAGGTATATAATTATTGTTAAAAGTTAAAACTCATAGGGGGGGGGGGTTGAACCCCCCCCCCTCCCCCCCGTGTGTACGCCACTGAAAAGGGGACATTAATATTAAACAGTAACGAAATAAGTAAAAATCATCAAGACTATAAAAACATTGCTCTAATAAAAAATGTTTAATAAACTTGTGGAAACTTCTCTGAGACATCGTCCTAAATTTAAAATTTTTAAAATGATTACTTAATCTATTATAAAGCTGAATCTGGACCTTGTTTCTCTTAGTAGTATTAATTCTAGAAAAGGGTTCCACAAGATTTAGTGCCTGTCTAGTATTGTGTTCGTGAATGGATGAGTGAGTGGCCAGATTTTGGAGATTTTTGTGCACATGCCGCAAGGTTTCAAGAATAAACAGGCTTGGAAGAGGCATGATCTTTAAACTCTTAAATAGATTCTTACACGAAGCCCGGTGGTGGGCTGTAGCTACAAGGCGAACCGCCGCCTTCTGCAGAGTAAATGCCTTCCGCGCAGTAACGGAGTGACCCCATAACAGGACTCCATAATTAAGGTGACTGTGAACAAGAGAAAAATACAAAATTTGCCTCATAACGAAAATCTGCGATGCAAGCTTTGAACAGAGAGAGTCGATATGAGGTGCCCAGGATAAACCTAGATCTAAAGTAATACCCAGTAATTTCACATTATTAGACCTAACAGCTAATCTATCAGCTGTAAAATGCAAATGTTGGGTTTTAGTAATATTCAATTTAAGTTTATTTGAAGAAAACCAGGATTTAGCCTAACAGTAGAATTCTTCCTAAAACCAAATTGCGGAGTTGACAGTAAACGAAACGAAAAAAATAAATTCGGGAGCAGGGGTTGATTTAGGGGGTTAAGAAAAACGCGAAAAACTGTTTTTTTCTTATTTTTCGTTTTTTATTTCTCATTTCCGCAAAAATAATTTAATTTTGACAAAACTTATTGAAAGTATACCTTTCTGTGTCTTAAATAACCACAATTTTTTTTAGATAAAAAAATCAAGAAGTTTCTGAGATACTCACTTTTATCGGCCTGAAACACTTTTTTCTTTAAAGAAGAATTCTATTTAGAAAAATCGTCGTACAGAGTTCTGCCGATGATAATTTTTTTCGTTTTGACATATACTTTTTGGTGAAATAAAAAAATCTGTAATCACAGTTCAAAAACATGTTCAAAAATGCAAAAAATAAACAATGACTTGCAACAATGAATTTTTCAGTAATTGTTGATAATTATTTTAAATTTAAAAAAATCAAAAACTGATTACACCATTCAATTGTACGGAAAAAATACAAAGAAAACTGTCTCACTGTTTGACCCAAAACTTTATTTTTGTACATTATAAACATAATCGAATAGTGAATAAATAAAATAAATAATAATTTTTTTCCGTAGGATCGATTAGTGCACTTATTTCTTTTAAATTTTGATGAATTCATAGATATACAGTGTGTCCAAAATAAGGATAGGAAAGCATTAGGATCTAGGAAACGGTAAGACATGCGGGGTGGTTCAGATTAGAAAAAAGTTGTTTTTTTATACGTAACAATATGCCGTTTAGAAAGATTCAAAATTCCGTGTAGTTCCGGAGATATCCCAAAAAACCGGAAATTTTGCAAAATTGTTTAATTTCTTTTTTGGCTTTATTAGGAAACGAATTTTAAAATAAATTGCATATTTACATTGCCACTTTTTTCGCTCTATCCAATAGCGTCAACATTTTTGCAATCCGACGTTTCGTCCTCGAGGGGCCATCATCAGGTTAATTTTTTTAAATACCTCGCTGCTATTTTTATGACAAAATCTAAAGTCATTTTGAATTCTGAATTAGATGATATTATTATTGTAATCGCTTAAAAAGATTTTTATAAAAATAGCTATCATTTAAAATTTTTCCTGTGTACGGCTTTGAACTCTTTCACAATATCTATTGGAGAAAGTCATAACAGTATAAAAGTCAATGCAGCACAAAATATCCAACAATTTTTTTTAATCAATAATTTAAAAAGTTGTAGGTACATAATAAAAAAATAATACGAATTTATGAAATGTTTTATTATTTGTAATTAGTATTGTAGTATTAATATAGTAGTAAAAAAAAATTGTTGGATTTTTTGTGCGGTATTGACTTTTATACTGTTGTGACTTCATCCAATAAATATTTTGAAAGCGTTCAGAATCGTAAACAGGAAACATTTTAAATGATAGCTAAATCAAGCTAAAAAAATTAAACGATTTTGCAAAATTTCGGGTTTTCCGGTTTCGCGTCAACAGTAGACTTTGCAGTTAATACTTTGTATTGCTGAAATCTCAAATCATCCAGAGATAATTTATCATTTGTGCATTTGTAATTCGACTTAGATGTTTATAGCGATACTGTATAAAAATAAAGTTTTGGGTCAAACAATGAGACACAGTTTTTTCGTATTTTTTCCGTAGAATTGAATGGTGTAATCAGTTTTTGATTTTTTTTTAATTTAAACAAATTATCAACAATTACTGAAAAATAATTTTTTATTTTATGCATTTTTGAACATGTTTTTGAACTGTGATTACAGATTTTTTTATTTCACCGAAAAGTATATGTTAAAACGAAAAAAAAATGATCACCGGCCGAACTTTGTACGATAATTTTTCAAAGTAGAATTTTCTTTGAAAAAAAAGTGTTTCAAACCGGAAAAATTAATATCTCGGAAACTTTTTGATTTAATAAAATTTGTGGTAATTTAAGACACAGAAAGGTATACTTTCACCAAGTTTCGTCAAAATTAAATTATTTTTGCGGAAATGAGAAATAAAAAACAAAAAATCAGAAAAAAAACTGTTTTTCGCATTTTTCGCGAAAATTTTGAAGTTATCTTAAAAAGAGACCTCTACAAAAGTTGTAGATTTTTACATGATCTACAACTTTTGCATTAGAAACTTTTTTGTTTGACGTCAACTTTCGCCAGCAATCCCAATGATACAATTTTTCACAACTTTTCAACCCCCCAAATCAACCCTCCGCAACCCCTGCTCAGGCATTTATTTTTTTAGGTTTATTATAAGCCCTTTTACCATTTCCACTTATAAAAATCCAGGTAACAATTTTTTTTTCTCCAAGTGTAATTTGTTTAGACTATTAGTACGTAGCTTAGATACAAAGGACAAAAAGGTCGCCTAATTGTTGACATTGCCCACAGTTTAAGATGAAGTTAGACCCTCCGTGGGTAGAGGGCGGCAGGATCAATAACATCTATAAGACAAGATTCTTCAAATGTCAAATTTTGTGGGCAAGTGTCAGTCCTTACTTTGATTTAACTATTAACGTATCTTATAATGGTACGTACGCTACAAGTAATCATAGAAACTAAACAAAGTATGTTAAAGGAAAAGTTAATGTTAAAACATCACCATTAAAATGCTTGCTGTTTGGTATATCGTGAGCCACAAAGTGCAACTTATTCCCAAAAAAACTTGCAAGACAGTATGAACCAGCTTATAATAATGACTTCAGAAAGTGGTATACTGAAAAAAAAGTAAGAAAACATAAATGGCAAATTTACTCTATGATAAAATAGTATACAGGGTGGTCCAGATTTTAATAGACAAACTTCGGGAAATTACTAAACAACAAAAGTTAACATCACTTTATTCTATGAACATAGACGCAGAAAGCCACCGTTTATGAGATACAGGGTGTTGAAATTAACAAAAATAAAACAATTTTTTTAAATATCTGGAAAACGGCTTTATCAAATTTATCCAAATTTGGTACACATTTTTTTTCAAATATTTCCCCTAGTTTTGTATGCACATAGTCCAAATTCAAAGACGGGTTTTCTGCCCCTTTGTTCATAGAGCAAAGTGATGTTAATTTTTGTTGTTTAGTACTTTCCCGAAGTTTGTCTATTAAAATCTGGACCACCCTGTATTGTTATATTAGGATTACAAGTGTTACCTTGATGAGGAGCAAATTTTATATTTGCGATGGACACTTTGTCAAACATTACTCGCCATATTGCTAATTGAGTTCGTTTGTGATTGTTTGTGGTTCAATTTGCTGAACACTGTCGAAATGGAATCTAATGAAGATTTAGGTGTAACTGAGGAGATACTGGAGTGTACTAAAGAGGTTTCTTTAAATCTTCTCCCAAAGAAATCTCGAGAAATTTATGAATGTATCTACCAACGTTTTATGGATTGGTGCAAAGAAAAAAATATTAAGTTGTATTCAGAATATGTGTTGATGGTGTATTTCTCAAACTTAGCAAATAAAGATTTTAACAAAAGTACGCTACATTAGTAAAAGTTACGCTATATGCAGATGTAGTAGTTTCTCTAATTGTAGTGTATTTTCTTTTTACAATTAGTTTATTTTAATAATAGGCGTTCATGAGGTCATAGGAGAGAAGAAGTACTAAATATGATAGTACAACACAGTAGAAAAGACATTAAGCTAATTCAAACAAATTTAAACAAATATTGTCAAATGAAGCCAAGTAAGTAACATTCTTCGACACCAGACATCTAGGTATTCAGAAGATACTCAAACTTTCACCTTGGACCTCTATAGGTTTGTTCTTATTTTGCACTTTTGTAATAAGGTAAATTGGATTAGATCGGCTTATTTTGGCACCAGAAATCTCCCTTTACAATATACATACATTCATTGAATACAAAACACCCTGTATAACAGTAATTAAATATAAAATTGGCTCCGGATACCTATTGTATTTAATACTGTTTTTTTTATTGTGATGTTGTATAGTTCTGTCAACTTGACACTTAGAAAAACATGCCTCTACGAAAACTGTAGTTAAACTTTGTTCAAATTCCAATAGATAGCTATCTAATAGTGAGAAATATAAAACCATTTTATTCTCTGAGGCAATTTTCGTGAAAGTACACTTAGAATAAAACAGAAATTAATGCCCTTATAGCAGCAGTAAAATGCAAAAGCTGAGTGGTTGATCTTATACGGCTTTATTTATATCTTAACGTAATGATTTTCTAGGGCTGTCCAGAATCTGAAAGAAATAACACCAAAACGAAACGAATATTCCACCATTGCAGAAAGATGCATTTTATTCACATATGATGAAGGAAAATGATCAACACATTTCTGTTCAATTTCCACATTTAATGAAGGTAAAAAAAAAGTGTTAAATTGATACTGAGGAAGAACTAGTAGTATTTGTGTAATAGTAATAATCCCTATATTTATAAAAATAAACCCATATTTTAGTTTTAGCATGTAATTATAGTCGATAATCAATATTTAAACACACGAACATTATTTTTTAATTTTATAATAGACATTATTTGGCGACGCAGAACCTACTAGAATTTTACACCTATCATTAACTGCGACTTTGGACAGCCCTGGATCCTGGGGCGCCATAAAATATAAAGTGTGTTGTATAGGGATAGAAGTAAAGGTGTCGTTCTTAGTGTGCATTGTAAAAATTTTATGTTTACGCCTATACATCTCATAAAGCGAAATATATGTCGCCAGTTATGGCCAAGCAATCAACGCTCAAATAAATAGACAGATATATTGGATATCTGGTAGATTGCGTTTGTTTTGCATTTTTTTAGATGCACCTGAACATAGATGCAAATTTGAAATTAAGAGAAACGGAACCAAACAAAAAATAATACAAATACGATAACATGCGATTGTATGAACGATTTTAACATTTCAAAGTACATCAAAATTCGTCAAATTTGTTTTAAAGTGTTAAAAAGCCGTCAAAACTGCTATAAAATATGTTGAAGGTCATCAAAAAGTACATTTTGCTTCAGAAAGCAAAAAATGGATCAAAACGTTTTTAGAATATAACAAAATATCTCAGTTACTTCAGAAGGCATAAAAATTTTGCAAAAGGTCAAATGTCAAAGGTCAAGTGAATTGTCAAAGGTCGATGGCAGAAAATCAAAGGCTGGCGTCAGAAGTTATGAATCAATGAACTTTAAAGGTCGAGAATCAATTACCTTAGTTAAAATATCAAAGATCAATAAACGAATGTCGAATGTCAAAGGTCAATGACCTATAGTCAAATAGTAAACACGGAGTCTAAAGGTCGATGACCGAAAACTAGAGGATAATATCTGTAGATCAAAGTCAATAATCGGAAGTTAAAGATTAATAAGAGAAGATCAAAGATCAAATGAGCAGATATCAAAGGTCGATGGATCAATATCAAATACTGTAGGTCACACAGTCCCACAAAAAAAAATTAAAATTCTGTGCATCGGATTAGACCACTATATCCTGATGTTTTCGACCCCCAAAAACATATAATAACCATGGTTGCCTCCACCACAGAGGATTTTTCTCGGTTTGACCTTGAAATAACCTTTAACCTGACCTGACAAGGTCAAACGGACCTTGGATTCGGACTCTCTAAAACATAAGGATATAGTGGTCTAGTCTAATGCACAGAATTTTTTTTTGTGGGTCTATCTAGCAATAGCCAAAGTCAAAGGTCAATGACCTAAGATCAAATGTATTGCAATATATTACACTGCGGTAAAAGGTCAACCAAAGTTTATTCATCGGAAGACAAAGGTCAATAACCGCGGCTTAATAGATTGAGGTCAAGAACCGAAGGTTTTTTTGTAAGGTTTGTTGAAAGATTTAGATCCTTTTCGATATATTCCTCAGTATAAGTATCGTATTTACGCAATATTTCAAAAGATTTAGTAGTTTTTTAAGTATTTCGAGGTTTTTGGAAATTCTAGATGAATTTTTAATAGTTACCTTAGGTATTTATTTAGGTAATTTGATGCAATTTAAAGCTTTATTGTAGCTTAACCTAATCTAAGTTAACCTCAAAAGGATTTATCTTTGATAAGGGTCTAATCTAACCAAACTTAGGATACGTAACACAAATATAATTACCTTCAAACACAGATTTTTAAGTTGTTCCTAGAAAGCTGAAAAGTAACAACTATTTCTCTAAAATTCGAATTTAAAAAATATATATATTAAATTACTATTTTAATTAACTAAGCACGAGCCCAGGCTCATAATAGTTCGGCCGGCCAACGTTTTTAATGAAATACTTGAATAAATTACAAATTCTACCAAAATGATGAAAGATTTCCTTAAAACTACCTCACTTGTAATAAAGTATAGACTATCAATTTACTAAATTTAATCACTTTTGACAAAATCCAAATTGAGGAAAACATAGTTAACAAAAATGCAATCCAACCAATGGGTCATTATAGTTCGGCCACTTATCATATCTGCCATGAAACTGAAATACTCCATCAAAACAAAACACATACTGAATAATTCAACAAAATATCTGTCATTATTAGTTTTACCCACGTTTTGCTTCAGATTTAACGTAAAATGCCTCGTGGTAAACCTCTAAGTAAAGATTTACGAGTTTCTATTATAAAAGCCCATGAGAAAGGTATTTCGGCCCACCGAATATCAGTTTCCCATTCAATTCCGCGTGCTACAGTGCGGAGTCGACCAAAAAGTCAAAACCGGCCGACCACCTACAATTACAGAAGCAAATAAAAGAGCTTTACGCAGAATAGTAAAAACAAATCGGCGGTTCAATACTAAAGAAATAACTGCACTATGGAGGGACAGTATAGCAAAGCCTATTTCAATGTCCACAACGAAAAGAACTATTCGAAAAATAGGATTCAAGTTTTACAAGGTAACTTTTTATCTTTTTTTTCTTGTTTAAATTCTTGGCAATTTTTTATTTTTTTCCAATAGGCAAAAGAAAAACCTCAATTAACAAAACTGCAGAGGAGAAATAGGTTAAAATGGGCACGAGAACATAAAAATTGGACGAATCAACAATGGCACAGCGTAATTTGGAGCGATGAGTCAAAATTTGACGTTTGTGTAGGTGACACACGAAAACGGGTTTTGCGTACACCTTCAGAGGCCTATCATAGCGATTGTTTAGTCAAAAAAGTAAAGTTTCCAGCATCTGTTATGGTCTGGGGTTGCATGTCTGGTAGAGGTGTTGGTAAACTGCATTTTGTTGATGGAATTGTTAACGCGCAGAAGTACAGAGATATTCTGGAAGAGAGTCTGTTACCATCTGTTGAGATGTGTCAAACGGCGNAGGCTCATAATAGTTCGGCCGGCCAACGTTTTTAATTAAATACTTGAATAAATTACACATTCTACCAAAATGATGAAAGATTTCCTTAAAACTACCTCACTTGTAATAAAGTATAGACTATCAATTTACTAAATTTAATCACTTTTGACAAAATTCAAATTGAGGAAAACATAGTTAACAAAAATGCAATCCAACCAATGGGTCATTATAGTTCGGCCTCTTATCATATCTGCCATGAAACTGATATAAGTTCTCCAAAACAAAACACATACTGAATAATTCAACAAAAGGTCTGTCATTATTAGTTTTACCCACGTTTTGCTTCAGATTTAACGTAAAATGCCTCGTGGTAAACCTCTAAGTAAAGATTTACGAGTTTCTATTATAAAAGCCCATGAAAAAGGTATTTCGGCCCGCCGAATATCAGTTTCTCATTCAATTCCGCGTTCTACAGTGCAAGATATTATTAATTTATACAGAAGAACCGACGGAGTCGACCAAAAAGTCAAAACCGGCCGACCATCTATAATTACAGAAGCAAATAAAAGAGCTTTACGCAGAATAGTAAAAAGAAATCGGCGGTCCAATACTAAAGAAATAACTGCACTATGGAGGGACAGTATAGCAAAGCCTATTTCAATGTCCACAACGAAAAGAACTATTCGAAAAATAGGATTCAAGTTTTACAAGGTAACTTTTTATCTTTTTTTTCTTGTTTAAATTCTTGGCAATTTTTTATTTTTTTCCAATAGGCAAAAGAAAAACCTCAATTAACAAAACTGCAGAGGAGAAATAGGTTAAAATGGGCACGAGAACATAAAAATTGGACGAATCAACAATGGCACAGCGTAATTTGGAGCGATGAGTCAAAATTTGACGTTTGTGTAGGTGACACACGAAAACGGGTTTTGCGTACACCTTCAGAGGCCTGTCATAACGATTGTTTAGTCAAAAAAGTAAAGTTTCCAGCATCTGTTATGGTCTGGGGTTGCATGTCTGGTAGAGGTGTTGGTAAACTGCATTTTGTTGAAGGAATTGTTAACGCACAGAAGTACAGAGATAATCTGGAAGTATTTAGTTGAAAACGTTGGCCGAACTATTATGAGCCTGGGCTCGTATAGCAAATGCGTTATTGATAGAAGAAAACACATTTCTGCTCAGTGATAAAATTACTAAGAATGTTTTTGTTTAGCACCTAGTCTACGACAAGCGAAACGAACGAGGAAAAGAGAGAAACTAATGAATTTAATCGTCTCCTATTAATTTCTACAATCTAAACACTTTCCACGAAAAGCATCTGCTAGAAACCGACAAAAACACAACAAAATTGCCAGTGCATTGTTAGTAAAATACGACTCTTTATACTTCTGATCCTCGCGTCACGAAAACGCCAGTTAAAAGCAGCTATAAATCTGGCCGGGCTTTAAATATGCATCCATATGGCAACGCAAGCATTAGATCCAAAGCTTATAATCTACGCGACGCCGTTGCTGCCCTCTGTGAAATAGTAGCGAAAGCTGGGGTTGGTCTAGGCGCATAGAAGGAGATCCGGCATGCAGCGCCAAGGAGGTTGGGTGTCGGAGAACTAAATCTAGGCGCCTTGAGAAGAGTGGGGGGTGAAAAGGAAAGGTGTTAGGAAGGATGTGTTCCTTCCCACTCTCCAGGGGACTTAGATGGAAGCGTTTAATTTTGTAAGAGCGTTGTGTAGGGAGTTGGATCTGATCTTGAATGGTATAGGTGAAAGTAATGACGAGAAAGACGATACTTTCAATTAAATATTCCAGAAAATTATTGGAATGTTGAAGAAATAGTAGTGTATAGAGGACGATTGACTCATTGACGTATTTTTATAGACTCCGAATACAGTATAGAAGCAGTCGTGCTTCAAGATGGAAATAAAAGATCATATCTATACCAATACCAGTACAAATGACAAGTTTGTGGAGATGTAATGGCTACAAAGTACTGTCGTTTTTTCTGTTTGTGGGAAAATTGATCAGTAAAAGAACATTTTTCAGAACAAGAATTGGCCCAAAGAACTTACTTCGAGCCAGGCACTTCTAATGTTAAATATATTTCCCATGTTGAACCACTAAAGTAAACATTAAACTGAATAAACCTTTATGGAAAAAAAATGGTGATCTTAAATACTTGGCGTTTTTCCATAATAAAGTGACGCCAAACCGAAAGAGAACATCTTTATTTATCCTCAATTAAAAAAACACTTTAACAATCCCCTCTTAAAAACAATCAAAAACAGGTAACTTTGCTACTGACTTATTTTGCAAATGTGGTGAAAGAATTTTTGGACGATACTAAAGAAGAATACCACAAAATACTGTTAGAAGAACTTTTCAAGGCCTATCTGTCATTAATATTTGTGGATCAGTGACATTTTTCAACTTCTTTTAGTTTTGTTAATACAAAATTTTGTAGAACTATTACTCGTTGGCATTTAAAATTTTGTATATTACCATGATATTAATGTTTCAAATTTTCCTTGTTCTAAACGTTTACAAAAGCTCCAATAAAATTTAATATACGGAAGAGCAAATTTTGCAGATGTTCTTTTATTTAATATAAGAAAAACTTTTTATATAGGTGATAAAGTTTTGCAATTTTTCTAATTATTTTTCTGCACATTTCTTTTAAGATCATCATTTAAAATTATATATACCATTGATAGTATCCATCGAAATGTAATTTAATTATATGAATTGATGTTAAACATACAAAACAACTAAAAACAATTAGAATAATAATATCTAACTATAGTGTCTCAAAAACAAATTTCTTATTTTTGGTTAAAAAAAATCAACTGTATAGTTTTGACACAAAAATGTTGCAACATTCTGTATAAAAAATACGTTATTATATTTAAAATCATATTTTTTGTCTTATTTCCGTTTCCTTATTTCAATTTTCTTGTTGAATAACACTTTTTTTAACTATACAGGATGTTTTCGAATTTCAGATGCCACACTTTAGTTGCTGCTACAACGTCTCAACATAACAAACAAAGTTCATATAAGCATACGAAAAAGAAGTTGATATACAAACCTATCAGCCAGTGACGGAAATGATAAAAGATACCGCACTTGAAGACTCCAGAATTTTAAGACTTCTAAATATTCTTGTTTTCACAATACATTTAATTTCAGTTGCTGTTCCATTCTATTCGAAAATGAGTCATTTTTGAGTGATTTTTTAATTTAAAATAAGTCTTCTACATAGTGAAATAACTCAGAAACTATTACATAGTTTTATATTAAAAAAATAAGAAGTTGTTTAGAAATTAAATTTAAAATGCAATTATGAAAAGTCGAAAAAATCATTGAAATATGAATTTAAAATTTTCTAAGGGATTATAATCCCTTAAAAAATATATAATTGCCATGCCAATGATCTTTTAGTTACATTTCAATTTATATTTCTAATAAAAAATTTCTCTATTTCTTTTTGTGGAACAACGAATAGTTTTGGAATCAATTTTTTTTATAGATCGTTTTTTTAGTGAAATTGATTTTTGTTTTGAATATTAAATGTGCTTATCTAGTTTAGAAATTATTCAGTGGGCGTCAAAATTCTGGAGTTCCTAGTGACGGTATCTACCCCACCACCACTGAGTGATGTTTAACTTCATTTAACAAAATTTTTAGGAAAACATTTTTTAAATTGATTTGATTTAACTTAAAACCTTTATAACAAAGTAAGAATAGGTGCTGATCTTAATAATCGAATATATGTCAGGTATGTTTTTGTATTATTTATACAGGGTGATTCAAAATTCAGTACAAAGAATTTAGTGGTGTATTTTTGAGGTCAAGTTAAGAACGTGGGTCCACAAATGCTTAGTTTTCGATATACAGAATGTTAAAGTTTATTATTTATTATTATTCTAGGGTTTTTGGGGTCGCTGATTACGATGAGCGGGTCGGCTAGGCTCCATCACATCAAGTTCAAGGTCATTTGAAGGTCAAACGGTTAAAAAACCTTCCAAAAATCTGGAAAAATTCATGGACATATTTTTGAGGTCGCTGAATCCAAATCCGGTGTTTATATTTACTTTGCATGCATCCTCGAGGTCATTCAAGGTCATCTCAAGGTCATTTGAGGGGTTTTTGAGCCAAAAAGGCTAAGTACCATCAGAAAAATCTGAAAAAATTCATACGTATGTTTTCGAGGACCCTGAATCTGTAGCTGAGGTCAGTCGATCTTATTTTAAGGTCATTTAAAGGTCAAATAGTAAAAAAACCTTCCAAAAATCTGAAAAATTTAGTGGACTTGTTTTAGAGGTCGCTGAATCCAAATCCGGTGTTTATTTTTACTTTGCATGCATCCTCGAGGTCATTCAAGGTCATCTCAAGGCGGGTATTCTAGTTCTGTGGCACAATTGTGCATTTCGCAGATTGAGATTGTTACCATGTTATGTATTAATGAGATTTATACCAGAAAAGATTCTTTGGAAAATGACTGTAGAATCGACGTAAAAAAAACCTCAAATGACCTTGAGATGACCTTGAGGATGCATGCAAAGTAAAAATAAACACCGGATTCGGATTCAGCGACCTCAAAATCATGTCCATTAATTTGTTCAGATTTTTGGAAGGTTATTTGACCGTTTGACCTTCAAATGACCTTGAACTTGAGGTGATGGAGCCTAACCTACCCGCTCATCGTAATCAGCGACCCCAAAAACCCTAGATGGATACCATCTTCGATTCCCGTGCACAAGCCTAGATAAAATGTTGACCTATGTTATTTAGGAATAAATTCCAAACAAATTTGAATGTTGACTAGTGACAATACTACCGTTTAGTCAGCAGTGATTTTCTCGAAAACGGTTAGTTATATCAAAAAAAAATGTAAAGAGCTGAAATTCAAGATCATTGCATTACTGATTAGATGGTGAATAAATTTTAAATTTTTTTACGGTAAATAGTTAATAAAATTTGAAAATATGGTGTGCATTTAACTCTTCATCAGCCAATATGTCGGAGATGGTTGGCGTGAGGGTTTCCGACCAAGTATACCTTTTTTGCTTAAAATTGATTAATATAATGATAATGACCACACCCGATCGAGTGAAATTTTCACTCTATTAGTATGAGTACAACTGAGTGAAACTATTGCATCAGAAATGAGTGCGTTTTACTCTAATACGAGTTACTGCTAACTATCAATTGTGCGACTTTTGACTCTATTATGAATCTATAAAACCAATTTAGAGCTGATTTCTTCTCTAATATGATTTAAATTTAACTAATATTGAGTCATTTTTTATTCAGACATGGTTTTTAATTAACTAAATATTGAGTGCAAAAATAAATCATTTATAAATGATTAATTAGGATATACAGTGTTGAAATTCACTTCGCGGGGCCTCCTCCTGTCCTGGCTGAGACCCGCCGCCGCCGGCTAAGGCCTGTTCTCTTGGCGATCACGCTTTTCTGGAGCATCTCAGTTTTAGTTTAAATATAATCACAAATGAGTTAAATGATCAAAATGACCAATATTGAGTAAAAATGTACGCAATAATTTCAGTCAATGGTTCACTCCGAACCTTTATTGCTTTCACTCACACCGATTTTTTTACAGTGTAGATTTATTTAGCTGACAAACAGCCAAGTGAACATTACTCACTGAATAGCGTTATTATTTCAACACAATTGTGTTTTTACAAAGAATTGTGTTGATCCCGATTGAAAATTTGCTCATTGTTTTCACGGTGTAATTTTTTTCTCAGCGTACCATTAATTTAAGGTAATTATTCGAACGCAGCGCGAAATATTCTAAATAACTTCGAATAACATGTAATTACGGCTCGAGCAACCTTCCACTCCGCCTGCTCGAATCGAACCGCTATTTTCTCTCACATTATTAAGCCAAATCCTAATCCTCGCGTTTTAACTAAGCCCGCACTACTGCTAGGTGGCCGGTGGCGAGGGGTCCGCCGGCCGGCTTCCATTGTTTTAATCGAACTCATCTCCAGTCCTCATTTCGCGCAAATGTCGGCCGCCATGGCGGGGAATATTAACGCTCCTAAGGGTGTTGGGGTTGCAAGGGGTGCAGCCCGCTCTATCGAGCAGAATTCTGCGTTTAATCTAACTTGCGATCTATTTGTTTAAGCCCCATTCTCTGTGCTCTTCCAACGCATCGCCCCGTTTCCAATGGCCGGCGGTGTCGCGGATCTACTTAGACTGATTGGGACATCAATTTTACCGAGGTCTGTACCTGCTTTACTTCGTTCTGAGGTCCCAGTTGCAACAACGATGAAATTGCGTTTGTGGTCATCATTACCGTCGTCGTCGTCATCATGATCCAATCGTTGTCAGTTATCATCTTCAAGAAGTTAAACAAGTTAAGAACACTTAAACTTTAAACAGAAAAAAGCAGGAACAATGAACAATTCGTCGCCCTCATCATCATCATCGTCATCGTCGTCGTCGTCATCGTCGTCATCATCATCATCATCATCGTCATCATCGTCATCGTCCTCATTATCATCATCATCATAATTTTGGTTTTAATAGGTTGGTTTTGGTTCCAACAGAAAACGTTTATACGCGACGGTAAGAGCATCTAAGGGAAGACATATTGACAATATGGTTCAGAACTTATCCAAAAAAAAAAAAAATTTTAATGTACAGAGGACTCCTACAAATAATATTTTCTAAAAAAAAATCAAAAAGGGCATTTGGAAAATGATTTAAAAATACACTTCTGCACGGCACTGGAAACTGCTTCACTGAAGAACCTGACCTTACACAAAGCAAAACATGCAGTTGGCGACCGGCATGGCGGCAAAGTATAATAGAAAATGAACGGACAAGTAATTGAGTTTCTTTCCCAAGGAAAGAAATAAATAAAATTTTATAACAGCAAATTCAACTGCTTTTGCCGCTATTATTAGTAACTAATAAAATATTAATTTGTGATTTTAATTAATAAAATAATTTGACATGCTTAATTAACAACTGTCAAAAATTTTCACCGATGTGCAAACTCATTTGGGCCCGTCTTACCCACTTTCTATCATAAATGTTGTCTTGCTTCACCATAAATGAAAACGATATCCATCAACTCCGAGTATACACGTAAGCCATTTTTGACACTTGAAATACTAATGTAAACACTATCTCAAAAACATTAATACTAATCGGATTTCAGTTTTCGGAATCGCCTAGTGCCACATGGAGAGAGAGGGCATTGCGCACAAGGCACAACGCGAATGATGCTAGATACTGCATTAGCCCAGCGATGTAAAGGTTGCAAATACTACAACTTCAATAATTTTTTTCTCGAAAACTATAAGGATTTTACAAAAATTTGTTTACGATATCGACTCCATTTTTCATGACGCAACTATTCCCAATTTTTTTTGGATAAGTTGTGAATCACCCTCCAGTTAAGTAACTATTCTGAACTACTTTAGACTGTCCGCTGACAGAACCAAAATAAGTCTAATGAAGCTCTACTAAAATTATTTCCGTCTTATTTGCAAGACAGACCGCAGTATGTATCTTACAATGGTCATCAGTTTGACCACTTTTTAACTACGTCTGGAATTCCCCAGAGATCGTACTTTGAGCCATTGTTGTGTTTATTGTTTATAAATGACATGTCTTTTATTATAAGTATATTGTGGATCTATTTTACTGACAACTTTAAGTTGTTTGTGAAAATTGACTCAGTACTTGATTGTCCCTTAGTTCAACAGTTGGAAAAATGGAAGGAATCTTTTATTGCTATTGGTTATATATTGAATTCCCGATTACACAGGTCAACATTTTATATAGGCTTGTGCACGAGAATGCATCCTCGAGGTCATTCAAGGTCATCTCGAGGTCATTTGAGGGTTTTTAACGTGGATTCTACAGTCATTTTCCAAAGAATCTTTTCTGGTGTAAATCTCATTAATGCATAACATGATAACAATCTAAATCTGCGAAATGCACAATTGTACCACAGAACTAGAATACCTGCCTTGAGATGACCTTGAATAACCTTGAGGATGCATGCAAAGTAAAAATAAACACCGGATTCGGATTCAGCGACCTCAAAAACATGTCCATGAATTTTTTCAGATTTTTGGAAGGTTTTTTGACCATTTGACCTTCAAATGACCTTGAACTTGACGTGATGGAGCCTAACCGACCCGCTCATCGTAATCAGCGACCCCAAAAACCCTAGAATACCATCTTCGATTCCCATGCACATTCCTAGATAAAATGCTGACCTTTGTTATTGAAAAGATGCAATACCATTAGAGACTTTTTTACTATATTTTAAAGATATTAAGCTAATTCGAGCAAATTCATTTGTCTCTAAATCATATAAAATGCAGTTAAGGAACCATTAAAGACCTTGAAGTTTATTTTGACACGAAATTGCCTTTTTCTTCTCATATTGAATATTTGACAAAGAGATTCATCATGAGAAACTGCTCTAGATCTGGTAATATACTAGCTCTTAAATCATTTTATTTTTGTTATTTCCACTTCAAATTAGAATATTATAGTAAGTGTCCTCTAGTAGAGAGTTCAGAGGAAATTTCAAAACCTATGACCATAAATTACTTTTAGATCAGCTTAATATCAACAATCAACAGTGTACGTTTTTTATTTTTCTTAGTACACAATCAAATTGATTGCATGCCACATTTAGCCATATATTATGTACATATTATGTTCCTCAGTTTTTGTGTCCAAATTTTCATCACTATAATGTAAATTCAGTTTTAATTATTTCACTTGTTTAATAATTTAGTATTTTACATAGTCGTCATCGTCATCGTCATCGTCATCATCACCATCACCATCCTCTCGTCATCGTCATCACCGTCATCGTCCTCTTCCTCTTCATCGTCATCACCACCATCATTTTCAGCACCAACGCCACCAATTTAGTTTAGTTTATTAATGGTGTGATATCAGGCTACTTTTGAGGCAAGAGTTATTTCAATCATTTTTTTACAGGTGGCAAAAATCCAATAAATAAAAAGAACTACCATCCATTTGTTTAGACTTCATACTTATGATATTGAAACGCATTAACAATAATCTACGGTTTAGGCCTTCAATTTTGTCAATTGTGTCTATTTTGTTCTATTTCGAGGTTGCACCAGATTTATACTCCCCTCACAAACATAATTGGAAAGGAAAGCTCTTCAATTGTTATCGTCGTCGTCGTTTCCATCATCATCATTAAGAATTCCTCGACAGTACAAATGAATAAATAGTATCCACAAAAGTATCCACATATATTTAGTAAATAAATTCTCTACAACAAGTAGAAAGAATACGTTGGAAAGTCGTCACCATCATCATCTTCGTCATCAGCACCTATATTATTATCAACAATAAATCGTCATCACCAAAAACTCTGATTAGACCATTAATTTTGGTTTGATCTGCCATACTCCATCCTAAGACCGCAACATATTCTACATATGCACAAAGCAATTGCTATTAGTTCTTTAATGTTATCATTGTCGTCGTCGTTCTGTATGTCCTGTTCAACATTATTATCACCTATAACTCACCATCATCGTCTTCCTTTCATAAACATCACAATCGTCATCTTCATCATCAAGAAGTCTTGGACAATGCAAATGAATAAATCCATAGGCATCAACAGGTGTTTGGTAGATAAACAAAGGACATATTTAGAAAACATGGTAACAATAAAAAAGCAGAAGATGAAATATCATAATGTCTGGAATCTTAAAAAGCGTGTTTCATTGAAAAAAATACTGCACTTATTTAGAAGCTGACTCAGTGTTATTTACAAGTCATAAATTATAGGTAAATAATGCATTATGTTGTATAATTTTAAATATTCTTTGCATAATTCAAAAGATGAGAATATCATTAGTGTATTATACACAGGATATATAGTTTATCAAATAGAGTGGCATCATACTGTTGAGCCAAATAAGCTAATATAAGCCTTCTATTTGAAATTAGTTGTAACGTTTGCAAAGTCTATCCTGGAATTCATATCTATCTAAAGCAATAATTCAGATGGATGATTACTCTGTAATGGTATGGTATTTGCAAAAATATACAGCTGTGAAAAAATTTTAAATAGATGTACAGACCTGTAGTTCTGCTATAGAAGTAGATGAGTTTTGTATATTTCATTATTTGATTAGTGAAATATAATTTCAGAATTTTAATTCAGACTACTTTGTGGAAAAGAATCGGATTTTCCGATTTAAAGAATCTGTAAATTACGAAAATTAAATGTTTTTTGTTTGATGTCTTTTAGTCTCCCAGAAGCGAAATCTCCCACGAACAAACTATAGGCTTAGTTGAATTTGCTTTCACGTGGTGACTTGATTATTGTAGTTTTATATATTTTTTCTCTTTGATATTTTTAACAAATTATTCCTTCCTTTTTTGATAATCTCAAGCTAAAAAATTAATTTTTAAAAATATTAATCCTTATCCTAGTTCATTTTTATTAACTGCCTACTTTTCTCTTGGAATTCAATTTCTAATTTGGCTTTTGGCAGAAGATAACACTGGAGTAATGCAATATTCTTTCTTTCTAGATTTCCAACATGAAACACCATTTATCCTGAAAACGGTTCGCGTTACAGCTGATGATGGGTATATTTCTTGTGTAGAAAACATGGCGGATTCAAAATGCCAATTTTCCCAGAGGCGTAAAAATTAGGGGCAAAAGAACCTCACGCAATCCTAAAATCTCCGCCACTGTCATATGAATAAAAATTAAATTGGCGCTCAAAAGTAGCTAATATTAATGATAATACGTGTACAAAATTTGAGTTCTTTATCTCAAATTTTCGAGATATCGTCAAAAGACTGAAGAAAAAATAAATTTTTTGACACCCTATATCTCGAAAACTTTTTTCCTTAGAACGAGCCAAAGAGTCACACCCTTCATTTTCCGACACTTGTTTTGAAACACCCTGTAGAGGGTGATAGAAGTTTGACTGCCTTAATTTTAACAGACGATAGAATACATTAAAATAAACAAAAGAACTTATATGACATGGGTCCTAAACCTAAATTTTACTTTTTAGTAAGTACCTAAATTACTTAGTTATTTTAATTATTTGGACGACGTGAATCTTTGGGTATTTTATTTACATATTTTTCATAATCTGATTAAAAGTTCCTGTTTTGAGTGATTCATAATTACTAAAATTCGAACTAAAAATTAAGCACAACAATATCTTCGTACTACAAAATCAATACATTTTATTTTATTTATTTAAATACTGGAAAACAATTGTCTTGAAAATTAGTTAATGTTTCACAATAATAGTTGTTTACATTTTTGTTATTCCATAGGATAAGTCTGCCGCGCGCACACGTGGTGTGCATCAGCTGTGTAACATGTAATGTAGTGTAACATGTAATGGCAGTCAAACTTCTTACACCCTGTATATTTAGACGGAACTTTCTGTCACTGGCGCTGACGAAGATACCTGTTTTAAGACTTTGTGTGAATATTGGCCCGAATTTCGGGTTTCAGAAAACGTTAATCGCAGCACCCATCCCAATTTTTTCCGCGATCATAAAAAGGGCTTTTGACTGAACACACACACACACCGAAATATCGTTAATTAAAAATGTCGTTTCGGCAGCAATTAGCTAGATGAAACCCTCAAAGCAGCATCGGCTCTTCAGCCGAACTGCATTTGACATCCAAGAGTGCCGCGCGCGGTGATTAATGAGCGGGACAATCGCCTATCGCCCGGCCTGCTGGATGGACAGTTAAGAAGAAGGGTTGAATCGCTGGCCGGATTCATTAGCGACATTTTATATTTTGTAAATAGAGGATAATGCGCGACTACTTACGGTCGAGTAGGCTTAGATCGTCGGTTGTTTGAACGCGTTGTGTAAACTGGGAAGATTTCCCTGATTTTTATTAATTACTGTGTACCTACTCCGCTCGGGATAAAAGGTCCTAAGAACTCGTTTGTTTGTTTTCGAGATGATGAATTAATGGTGACACGATTCCGTACTTCTACGGACACTGTTGACTTTGGGACATAATTGTCTCGAATTTCTTAAAAATAAACGCCAATTAAATGTAGAGATGTGCTGTGCACTGAATTTCATCCTATTTTTATAGCCACACGTGAAAAATATCGTCTTATGTAAATAATATAATTTATCCACAATCACCTTATAATCGGACCTTTATCCACACATATGAACCGTCTAAAGTGATACTTTACGCACTAGTGGAATAAAGTAACTTTATTCCACTATTCCTTTGTTCAATTAAACAAATTAAATATTATTATTATTATTAGGGCACATGTCTCAAAGTCTTCTATGTATTTCTCTGACCTTACACTCTATAGATAAGATACAAGATTTGTATTGGTAGGTAATAGCGTTCAAATAAAAACGTGGTCAAGATGGTTCTGAAAATTTGGACGTAGGGCGTAGCGTATAGCAAATGAACTTAAACGTCATCTGTCAAAGCGCTATATCGCCGCTATCAATTTGAATATTTTCGTTTTAAAAAGCGTTTAAAATGGTGTTTTNAAATACTTCGCACCCTAGTGCGCGAAGTATTTCGCGCACGGTGTAATGGTAACGTAAGAATCCGAAAAAAAGTGTCACTTCGCATATTGTTGTCAATGCGCAAACCTTGTCATTTTTTGACGTTTGTAGAAAAAGTAACTTTATTGCACTATTCCTTTGTTCAATTAAACAAATTAAATATTATTATTATTAGGGCATATGTCTCAAAGTCTTCTATGTATTTCTCTGACCTTACACTCTATAGATAAGATACAAGATTTGTATTGGTAGGTAATGTAACGAGCGTTCAAATAAAAACGTGATCAAGTTGGTTCTGAAAATTTGGACGTAGGGCGTAGCGTATAGCAAATGAACTTAAACGTCATCTGTCAAAGCGCTATATCGCCGCTATCAATTTGAATATTTTCGTTTTAAAAAGCTTTTAAAATGGTGTTTTCTCAAGAACAAAAAGTGTTTATCATAGAGTCCTACTTTAGAAATGGACGCAAGATTGATGGAATATGGAAGTATTCTATTGAGGAATGTTTCATAGAATTTCAAAATCAATTTCCCGGCGTTGTTGAGTACAAAATTTTTCAAAGTGCAGTTCAGCGTTGTGTTAACGTTTTTCGTGAAACGGGCAGTGTAACAAGAAAAGAAGGAAGCGGCCGACCTAAAAAGCGGACTGAAGAATTAAAAGAAAATGTCCAACAAATAATGGAAAATGCGCCAAGAACTTCTGTACGTGTTTTATCACAAATGGTGGGAGTATCAGTCGGTACCTGCCACACAGTGTTAAAAAAAGATTTGCGTTTGTTCTCCTATCGTTTAACTTGTCAGCAAGAACTTCATGAAGTTGATTTTCCGCGACGGGCTGTATTTTGTGAATGGTTTTTAAACAACTACGGTGAACTTCATATCACCTTTTTTTCTGATGAAGCCTGGTTTCATTTAAGTGGTTACGTAAACTCACAGAATATGAGAATGTGGTCTTCTGAAAAACCAGATAACTTTTTTGTCGAGGGCCCTCTACACGCTCAAAAAATTGGAGTTTGGTGTACTCTCAATCGAAGGAGGATTTATGGATCTATTTTTTTTTAATGGTACTCTTACTGCGCAAAGGTATAGAGAAGAAGTTATCGCTCCTTTTGTTAACCAGCTGGAAGAAAACGAAATTATAAACTTTTACTTTCAACAAGATGGCGCAAGGGCACATACGGCAGGCGAGACGATGAATATGTTGAGGGAAGTTTTCCAAAATCGACTAATAAGTCTCAGTGCTGAACATGAATTTCCACCGAGGTCATGTGATACTACGCCGTGTGATTTCTTTTTGTGGCCTTACCTTAAAAACACTATTTTTGAACTGCCTATTCCTGATTTAAACCATCTGCAGGCTCGACTTATAGACAAGATTCGTGAAATTAACAATACCCCGAGCATCTTAGAAAATGTCTTTAATTCTTTGAGGAACAGGTGTGAAAAGTGCTTGGAACAAGGAGGGGGACATTTTCAGCAGCTGCTTTAATTTATTGTTATAACAAGGAGGGGGACACTTTCCGCAGCTCCTTTAATTGTTTATTATTGTTATCACGATTATTCTTTAAAATAAAGTTATATAGTCATTAACGTTATAGAAACTGACGGCTGCTATACAGCTCGTTGAGAAATGAGGATAAGTTGGTCGCTATAAGCTACTCCCTACGTCCAATGTGTCAGAGACAACTTCGACCACGTTTTTATTTGAACGCTCGTTATTTTACATTGCATTTATAAAATCGCAGCACAATTTACCGATGATTCGTAGTCGTCATATTATTAAATCTGTGAATACAATCTACGAGTCAAACTGTTTAAAGGAAGGCGATATACGGAGTGTCTCAAAAAACCTGAACCTCTTGATAACTTTTCAAGATTAATCATCAAAAAAATATTTCAGATAAAAGTCGTAGGTTTTAGAAAACTGCTGACTTTGGATTTGACTTGACCTTAAGTTTGGAGGTCGGAGAAGGGTCAACTCGAACATATTAAATGGAATATTTGCCGGACCGGATTTTCTGTCAATCACTCTTTTCACTACGCAGCACAAATATTTCGTAAAAAGTACCTGGACCGAAAGCTTCCCCGGTCGAAACATTTTGTCGCAAATGCCGGGGGTCAGAGGTCTCAGCAAGCCTTGACCCTTCAGGTCTACCAGCCGTTGAATCCCACGATCATCTAAGAAGAGCCCTGGTCCAGAGATGCTGCACTCAGCACACTTCTGCTACGCACACTTGATATTCATTTCAAAGTGACCAAACCTGTTCGCGGGTTCTACGTAAGGGGTGATATTCGTGAGAAAAGGCTTGGAATTCACTTGCAGCATGTATTAAGATTAAGTGTATAGATTTAGGGTGGCTTGTTTGATATTCAAATAGCGCTGAGTATTTCTTTGGTTCGGTCGTTAGATCATAAATATTCAATGTTTCGGAACATGGCGTGTTGGTTTCTTGGTGAAATTCGTTTATTTGATTGTCGTACGTGAGGGAGCATTAAATGTTATGTTTTGTAGAAGGCGTCACAAAAACTGTAAAAAAAGTTATTACAAATATGTGTTTGGGAACGCTTCATTTTCGAGACACAGGAATTTGAAACAAAAAAAGCATTTATTTAAATAAACAGGGTGTAAGAAGCTTGACTGCCATTACTTCAACATGAGATAGAGTAATCATAAATTAACAAAAAAGTTGTATACTACAGGGGCGTAGGATTAACAGTTTTCAAAATACAGCGAGTATTAATATTCGGGAGTTTCATCATAACGTGACAACAGCGCTTAATCTGCTGCTGCACACCACGTGGGCGCGCGGCAGACTTGTCCTACGGAAAAAATGTAAGCAACTATTAATGTGAAACATTTTGTAAATTTCGAGACAATTGTTTGCCAGTTTTTAAATAAATAAATAAATAAAACAAAATGTATCGATTTTGTAGTACGAAGATAGTGTTGTGCTTAAATTTTAGCTGGAATTTTAGTAATTATGAATCTTTTAAAACGGGAACTTAAGTTTTAATCAAATTACGTATTTGAAAAATATGTAATTAAAGTACCCAAAGATTCACGTCGTCCAAATACTTACTTATTTTAATATCATCTCAACAATAACGATAATAATATGTTATTAATTATTTGTTCGGTCTTTACCTTTATTGGGCCCCTTTATATTTCTAATTTAATATATATTTTTTATAAATAAATTTCAATTTCAAATGACCCTGATTATGATTCTTTAAATTTTATCAATACTTGCTTATTTTAATATCATCTCAACAATAACAACAATAATATGTTATTAATTATTTGGGCGCCTTTATATTTCTAATTTAATATATATTTTTTATAAATAAATTTCAATTTCAAATGACCCTGATTATGATTCTTTAAATTTAATACTATTCAAATTAATAATTTTTTTTTTTTTAGAACATGGAATCAAATATCTTTTCTCAAGGGCGGTTCAAAATATATATATAAGGTTTTTTTGTTTATTTAAATGTATTCTATCGTCTGTTAAAATTAAGGCAGTCAGACTTCTAAGAACCTGTATTTTAAGAAGCTTGAGATTCTTTGGGATTTAAATGAATACATATTTTAAATTTCAACACCCTGTATCTCGGAAATGAAACATTCCCAGGCACATGTTTATAGAATTTTTTCCACTGATTTGTATGCACAGGATCTACAACTAAAGTTTGTCAGATTATATCATTAACATTCTGTATAAAAAAATCTTTAATAAATGTTTATAGTTTTATTGACTGAGGATGCAGTTTCACTGGTTACGAATATAAAATTCTAACTATTCGTATTCGAACTTATTCGAACTATTACATTAGATACGAATATATTGTAAGACATGGCTTATTTTTCTTTGTTAAAGTTCAAGCAAAGTAAAATCGATCCAATTTGCGCTCATAGTGATGTTATCTACATTTTGGTCCTTCGGTGAACGTATTTCATGACAGATATAAAAAAATATTCAATATTTTTCAAAAAACTGCCGTGTTACATACGCAATACTGTTACTGTTTTTGTTAATATGTCAAAATTTGAAACAATTCTTTATTAATTCTTCGGAAACCCACATTCATAGATATACAATCTCTAAAGGCTCTTACAAAGAACAACAAGTTCAAAAGAGCACTTGCTAAGACGAACTCGAAGTATCCTAACACGGGACCCTTCCCATTTGTGCCCTTTTGACTTCACAGGTAGTCACGCGCCAACACACCAGATTCCCATATGGGACCCTAGTTGCAATTCCAGTTCTACGAACAGGTAGATGTGATGACAGGCTGCACGTGCCGAGAGGCTTTCATAAAAAGATGACAAAAGTACAATAAAAATGTATTACTTTGTTAAGGACCTTCACATGTCATTAGGAGATTGTTAAGGAGCAAATTGTCTTTGATTAAGTGATTACTACGTCTTACTACTTAGTTAGATATGCTTAAAATATTAAAAACCGGTTGTAAATATTTGCTAGATTGTTACATCATTCTTTTTTCTGTTTATGGATCAATTGAATATACACTAGGCACAGAAATTAAAGGATATTAAAGAAATCGCAAAATTTTGGGTGATTTTCAAAGAGCTGTAACTTGGAGGGTAATGGTCGTAGAGAGAATCAAAAGAAAAGGAAATTGAAGCATCAAGTGTCTAGTTTTCGGATCTGGAGTTTAAAATTTTTTAGCAATCATAAGAAAATCAATGAAAAAAAAATTTCAAATCCTTTTTGACTTTGGCAACCAATTACTCCGGAAATAATGGTCGTACAGAAAATCCAAGCAGGGTTTTGAAAACTGCAAAGTATTCTCTGCTAGTCGTAACTATTGGTTTTTGATAAAAAAAGTTTTTTGGTTAGAAAAATGGTAAAACAATTGCATAATTGAAGAGCAGCTATGCAAAAGCCGATAAATCCATAATATGTGGTTTTGAGATAACTAGGAAAAAGTTGTAACTAGAACATTATTCACTGTAATCTTAAACTCTATGCATTGGTTTTAAAAGTGTTAAGTGTTAAAAAAAGAGTGTAAAATATTTAAGGAGGTAATAGTATGAACCAAAATAAGCAGAAAAGTCTCAATAAACATGGGTCCGCAAAGTAACGGTTGCGGAGATATGGAATGTTTTATGTTTTTTAGCCCCTTTTTTTATTTTGCAAAAACGTTGTGTATTTTCTTATAATAGTTGGTTGATGTTTAGTGAAATAAACAGTACGTATTTGACAGTTGTTCTCAGTGCACAAGTTTTCTTTCGCTATGGCTGGTTACTCTAACGCAGAATTAACAGACATGCATTTCATGTATGGTCGTGCTAATGGGAACGCCACCGAAGCGCGACGTCTTTATGTTGACGCTTATCCAAATCGCCAGATTCCTTCACAACGCATGTTTGGAAGAATTCACCAAAGATTGCGTGATACCGGTTCCTTGAGCAAACAGTGCCATTTATCCGGAAGACCAAGGTCGGTATCCACTCCTAGAGCAGAAGAAGAAATTCTAGCACTGGTAGAGCAGAATCCAGGTACGAGTGTGCGGAGAATATCAGCCGAGGTAGGAATTAGTGGTCCTCTTGTTTGGAGAATCCTTCACGAGCAACTGCTTTATCCATACCATGTGCAACGAGTACAGGCCTTAAATCCAATAAATGATCATCAAGCACGTTTGGTTTTTTGCCGCTGGTTTCTACGTCATGATGCTGAAGACCCTCGTTTTCTTGCAAACATTCTTTTTACTGATGAGGCCGGGTTCACAAGAAATGGAGTGTTTAATTTTCACAATACGCATATTTGGGCCGACGAAAATCCTCATGCTCTAATAGAATCTGGACATCAGGCACGTTTTTCATTAAACATTTGGATGGGTATTGTAGGTGACAGGTTTCTAGGTCCTGTTGTTTTACCAAACCGATTAACAGGCGCTGCTTACCTCAACTTTCTGCAGAACACACTGTATGAGTTTTTGGAAGACATTCCTTTGAATCAGAGGCAACAAATGTGGTTCCAGCATGATGGTGCTCCAGCTCATTTTTCCATGGCCGTTAGAGAGCATTTACACCAAACTTTTCCACATAGATGGGTAGGAAGGGCCGGACCTGTTTTATGGCCTCCAAGATCGCCTGATCTGAACCCTCTAGATTTCTTTGTTTGGGGATATTTGAAGACATTAGTGTATGGTACTCCTGTAAATAGCCTGGAAGAGCTGCAGCTACGGATTAATCAAAAGTGTCAAGAAATCCAAACCAAGGAGGGTGTTTTCGAAAGAGTTCGAATATCGTTGAGACGAAGATGTCGTGCCTGCTTGGAAATGGACGGAGGGCACTTTGAACATCTTCTGTAACTTTGTTTTTTGTTTGTTAAAAGCTTCCTTTGTCGGTTTATTCCTAATAAAATAAAATGTTTGAAAAACGAATAGTGGTCCATATCTCCGCAACCGTTACTTTGCGGACCCATGTTTATTAAGACTTTTCTGCTTATTTTGGTTCATACTATTAACTCCTACTGTTCAGTTTTATTAAATGTAAATTTAATTCCACCTTTTAAATTGGATTTATCGCCTTTTGTTCAATCATAATGTGGATATATGTATAGACTTCTGCTCAATTGAAATGGTTTTTGCTCAATCAGATTTAGGATATACCGACTTCTGCTTAATCTCTACTTATTTTATGGAAAAGTATAACACAATATACCATACATTTTTATTTGAATTCTATGCATATGGTTCAAAGTACAAAAATTTTAATACAAAACGAAATAAAAAAAATTGTGAAAATCTAAATGTGCAACCCACCATCGTCTTCTAAACAATCACATATAATCTTCCTATTGTTCTTCGTAGGCCGTCTCAAATATAATATTTTTGTACCAAGACAAGTCTTATTTTATTACAGTCTCATATTTACGCACTGCATGTATGTGAAAATTGCACCATTTCGCGATAAACTGAAACTACGAAGAAATTAAACAAAAAAAAAATGTTTAAAGAAATCTTTTAAATTTAGTATACATGGATTAAACGCTCTTTGCTTGGTCGAAATATGGATTTATTTGCTTTTGGTTTGTCGCTTATTTTAATATGCTCCTTCTCATTGAATTTAACGTTCTTTGTTCAATGTAGATGTAACCAAGCCGTAGATTGAATTATTAAGAAGCGATTTCGGTGCCTAACTAAAAAAAGTTTAAAAACGGATTTATCGGCTTTTGCATAACTGCTCCTCAATTAGGGATATTTGAATAACCTGGCATAACTTTGCAAATAATGAATAAATGAAGGATACTGACTGTAACTTTTCAAAGTGTCCTAAAGAAATAATATAATAATAATTTCAAAACGCTGCGATTGTTGTTTCTTAGTGCCCGGAATGCTTAAATTTATCGTTTCTGCTGGAAATCAAAAGTAATTTTTCATTTTTTATTCATTTTTGTAAGTTTATAGTATTTTTTTAGCAATAAAACATATTTTCTTCATCAAAAAACGTTCATGATTCTAAAAAAAATACAATTTTTTTTTCAAACATAATTTTTTTCAATTTTTTTTAACATATCCATAAGCTTCACAAACGCCAAAAAAATTTCACACCGCCGGATGTCTCGTTGCGTAATTCCTTGCCAGGTTTGAAAAAGGGCCTGGGTGATTTTGTAATTGCACATAAATTGCATCGACGCCCGAACATGTCCTAAACATGCCCAACGGGGTTCATATCGGGATTCATAGGTGGGTTGTTGAGAGTTACCACGTTGTTGGCGTGATGAAAATTTCACGTACGTTTCGTGGTATGAAGACGAGCATTATCCTGCATGAGAATGAAACGATTCCTCATGCTTGTACGCATGGGCAGGACGTGTGGTTTAAGGATTTCGGTGATGTCCCTTTCGGCAGTCAATGATGGGAATGATTACCAACTCAGTTCTGGTATTAATGGATACGCCTGCCACTTTTCGTTGATTTTCTGATTACTGAAAAACTGCTGACGCTAAAAAATTTAAAACTCCGAAACTAGATCCGAAAACTAGACACTTGAAGTTTTAATTTCCTTATTTTATTATTCTCTCTACGACCATTTCCTTCCAAGTTACAGCTCTTTGAAAATCACCCAAAGTTTTTGGATTTTTTAAATATCCCTTAAAGTACAGATGTTGGATGTTAAAAAACATGTCTCGAAACGAGTGGAAGAACCAAATAAATTCAAAACTCACACAAGTAATTAAAGAATTTTCTATTCAAAAACCATGTTGGTTTCGTCTTTTCGTCTAAAAATATTTTCCAGCGTTTTCGTGCTCACTTAATCGATCTAGTAGAGCCCAAGCGGACTTTTCGCTCTGAATATAAATATAATATAGACGCTATTTTAACCTCCTCTCCACGCTGCCGTTGTCTGAACGCCGTTTAACCGGCCTTCCATCAAATTTAATGATATACACCGTCGAGACTGATGCTCCATTATTTTTCATTATTCACGTGCCGCTAGTTTCCAAAATTGCATTTCGCGACGGTGGTTTATCATAAAATACCGAGTTTCTTGTACGTTCCGGCCAATTAGGTCACATGGGATCCATCGGGCTCAAGCCGGTTTTCACAAAATTGTAAAAGTTAAGTCCAAACCCCCATTACGTCGAATATGATCTTATTATCAGAAATTATTTGTTTGATGCATATATTTAGCTCTTTCTCTCTTTATTTTGGTATTTTGTCAGATCTGAAGAAATTAAAAAAAAAACAATTAAATAAATTTTTAAGCCAAAAGTGTCAGTCAAAGTTCATTTTTATGAAACCTTTTCACATTCTTCAAATTTTTCAAGTTCAAATACTTGCAACATCGCAACATTGAAATATCCAACATCTAAAAATATCTTGAAATGTAAGTCTTGCAAAAAATCGATGATGGAGGGAAAAAAGTCGTTAATCAGTGTCATTTAATTTTAACACCGGGTTATTCTTTCTACAGGGTGTTTCTGAAATAAGTGCGATTTTTGAAAAGGGTGGTAGATAGAACTAACCGCGCGCAATATGTTCATATACAGAATAAATGTGAAAATATTGTTGATGCTCTTGATTCCGAAACATCCACATGGGAGTCCCACAAGGGTCTATTCTGGGCCCTGTACTCTTCATACATAAATAACCACTACACACTATATTGCCTACGCTGATGATTTTACTGTTACTGTCTCTGACCGGGATCATCTGAAATTGGACACAATATTAAATAACATTTGTAATTATTTTCGTAATAATGATCTTTATTTTAATACAGTAATAGCAGAAATAATAAGGTTTCATATAAGGTAGAACAATTGTGATTCTGTCAGTGTAAACCTTAGCGGTGTTGATATTTCTAGTACTTCTAAATCTGTTAAGTTTCTTGGCATTCATTTTGAAGAAAATCTTGATTGAAGGCTACATTGCTCCAATTTGGTATCAAAGTTGAATTATTTGTTGTTTATGTTCGGAAATTTAAAGAGTGTGCTGACTACTGAACAGTTAATTAATGTTTATTTGGTTGAATCAAGGTTGTGATATGGAGTTGTGATTTGAGGCAACTCTACTATGGCTCAGAAAGTATTTTTGTGCCAGAAGAGAATAATTAGATGTATGGCTGGGGCCCCTAGTAGACATTCTTGTAGGCCTTTGTTGAAAAAATTAACATTTTAACCTTACCATGTTTATACATATATTGGTATTTATGTTTTTAATAATAATAAAAAAATAGATGTAGACTCAGTGAGTACTAACTAGAAATGGAGATAATATTTATGCTCCTTTTGCTCGTTTAAATATTACGTATAAATGACATTCTTACCTGGGTCCTAGAATCTTTAATAAATTGCCCCAATGTGTTAAACGGGCCGTCAATTTGAAAAACTTTAAAAATTAATTGAAGTGTTTTCTGATATCAGAAACCTTCTATAATGTATCTCACTTTTACTGTCCCATGGTATAAGCTTACCTTTTTTTTCTTTCTTACTTTTTGTTTGTATTGTGTAGTTAAATGTAAGAGGTTTTTGACTTTTTCTATACAGGGCGTCCGCATTTTTTGTAGCAGGACTTTCACAACTTGTACTAAAAGTCCTTTAAAAAAAAGTTTATGTAAACATATATGTATAGATGCGTCGTTTTCGATTTACAATGTTCAAGTTTAAAATGAGAATTGATTTTTTATTCGTATAACGAAAACCCCTTTTTAGACTTTGTTGAAACTTGGCAACTTTGTTTGTAATAATAATACTCATTTTCTCACATAATTTAATCTGTCTTATTTTCTCCAGTGGCGTCACAATAAGATACCAGCTTGATAAAAATAGAAAAAAATATGGTACGCCACTGCTTTTTGGTAAAATTTTTCTCATACAACTTTTTTGTTATTTACTTTTTTCCAATCTCGCTTTGTTTAGACAGAAATAAAACTTTTTGTTTCACACAGTTTATTGTAAGATAATAAAAAATAAACAACACGGTATGGAAAAACAATTTATTGTATAAATAGACCTCAAAGGAGCTGTTCGAAATTCCCGCCATTTCGTTCTACATACAAATTACAGCGACATATCAAAGACCGCCTAACGTCTTTCAAATGATGTGGAGTTATTCTGAGAGCAGCGTTCCGGATTCGTCGTACAAGTTCCTCTTGCGAGTTAACAGGCGTAAACTGCATCCTTAATAAATCCCCATACAAAAAAATCCAAAGGTGTTAGATCAGGCGATCGCGGAGGCCACCCAACTGGACCTCCACGATCCACTCATCTCTGTGGATACTCTGTATTCAGCCAGTTTCGTACCACCAAAGAGTACTGGAAAGGACATACACCTAATTGAAAAAACGAGTCTATTCTTTTTTGAAAAGGAACATCGTCTAGTAATGTTATCATGCTGGATAGTTAAAAATTCAAGAAATAATTGACCGCTTAATCTACTGGGCAGGATGTAAGGTCCCAACAAAAAATCCTTGGCAACTCAAAAACGCGGCACACTGTGTAACAAGTAAATAAATAAATTAAGCAAATCTCGAACCTATTCATGAAAATGTTTTTTCTGACTAAGCAAAGCGAGATAGGAAAAAAATTAAATACTAAAAAAAGTTGTATTTTTGATAGCTAAATCTGAGAAAAATTTCAAACTTACCAAAAAGCAGTGGCGTACCATATTTGTTTCTATTTTTATCAAGCTAGTATCTTGTTGTCACGACATCGACACTGGAGAAAATAGGACAAATTAAATTATGTTGCAAAATGAGTATTAATATTACAAAGTTGCCAAGTTTCAACAAAGTCTAAAAAGAGGTTTTCGTTTTACGAATAAAAAATCAATTCTCATTTTAAACTTGAACACTCTGTAAATCGAAAACGACGCATCTATACATATATGTTTCATGAACTTATTTTTTAAGGACTTTTAGTACAAGTTGGGAAAGTCCTGCTACAAAAAACGCGGACACCCTGTATAATGTATTTTACATGATTTACAGAAATAAAGCATTATTATTATTATTAAATCTCTTTTAAATTGTACCGACATTCTCCGTACATTAACACCATATTTGCTAGTTCTTGATCAGAAAACATTTTATACGTCGGTTAAGTAATACTGCAACACAGAACGCATGTGCACAAGATGCACAGTGTTGGTTTACATATATGGTAAATTTTCTTAATTAATTATCTCGAAAATAGTACATTTGGACCCTCAATTGTTTAATAAAAGTTGCTAATTTTCATGCCCTCTATCACCCTTTCAAGAAACACCCTGTATAATATACACAAAAACTACTAAATAGGACAAAATGCTTTCCAGATTTCAAATTACTTTGATGTACTTCTAACATCGAATAGCTCAAAATCCTCTAAAGAACCTCCAATTATTGCGAAATACTCGAAATCCTCCAAAACTTTTTAATTTCTTCGAAACGTCAAAGGTCAATGACTGGACGACAAAGGTCAAATATCAATGACTGCGGATCAAAGGCCAACAACTGGGAACCAAAGGTAAAAAATCAATAATAAGGGGCCAAAGGCAAATATCATTCGACGTATTTAAATAATTTTGGAGGTTTTCGAAGTATTTGGAAACATTTTTTAAATTTTTCTGAAGATTCAGCACTTTTTGAAGTACTTATTTCATAGCTTCAAAAGTTTCCGATATTTCCAAGCTACTTTAAGTTAACTTTGTGATATAATAATTAACACTAAACACATTTTTCAGTGTCAACGCATATAAACTCCCAACTAGAGTAAGAAAAAGTGAAACGTTGCAATAATTCGAATAAAGATCTAATTACCAACTCCCGACGAACATTTTGTGTTGGCATAGGAAAACAAAAGCCGAACGGACGTATCCGCGTCGCGGGAAAAAAACCGCCCCTACAAAAGGGATTGTTTTAAGTTGTTTTGGTTTCGGATCTGATTATAATTGAGCGGGGTGTTCGAATACACAAATCGAATTATGGATTCTTTTGGATTTTATTATGCCGGCTTACACTGGATTTTTGACGGAGTTGTGGCCGTCGCCGAGTCTCTTCCTAAGCGGAAATTAATTCTACATGAAAAAATGCGCGCATTAGTTTCGCTCCTCGCAGCCACAATCGGCGTTCGACGGGTGATTTGTCCACTTTTTTTGCGCATTGTGTCGCTGATATCAACTAGTGTTTGCTGGTGTAAATTCTCATAAGTATATACAGGGTGATTCAAAAAAACACTGACAGACTTCTAGGGCAGATAATACATGGAAAATTAAGACTAATAAACTTAGGGTCGCAAATGCCTCCTTAACGAGATACAGGGCGTCAATGTTTCTGTAAAATTAAACATTGTCTGCAATAATTCCAAAATGCCTGAACATATCTATTTCAAATTTGCTATGCGTAGTTAGCACCTTAAGACCAATGTTTGATGTACTTCTCAAAATTTTATGAGCAGCAGTGTCGTAGAGACGGGGTCAACGCGACCCTTTTTTAAAAATATTTTCTACGCCACTGCTAATTTTGTCAAACGGGCACTATTTTCGTGTAAAGTATTCAATTGTTTATCGAATTGGTCCCTTGCAAAATTTTGATTAAAGCAACCATTTTTAAGAAAAACACGTTTGTAGAAAATTTGTGAACCCAATTTTATTTTCATTCATTTTAGTTTCTCATAGTAGGTTTGTGCTATTCAAAATAAAATTAAACATCGGCTGTCACCGTCATGTTAATAATAAGTGTACAGGTGAGTTAAGTAAACTAGCTTATAAGCTTATTTTTGTCATTTTTACGGTTGTTTAAATTACTTCAGCTACTTCACTATTTTCACTAACAGTATGAATTACGAATATTCATTTGAAGAGATGACAGATATGCATCTACGTTATGGGTTAAATTTTTCCTGTACGAAGAACACCAAATCGGCAAATGTTTGATAATATCGATAGAAGATTAAGAAAAACGGGTAAATTAAAAGCAACAAAAATTAATTCTGTACGACGGCGTTATGCTAGAACTCTGCACCCACTTTCAACGTGTTCAACATTTACTACCTCAAGATTACCCACCAAGACTAGAGTGGTCACGATGGCTGCTTGGCAGGCTTGCAGAGAATCTCCATTTTACCACGAATATCTTATTCACAGATGAAGCATCGCTTACGAGACGAGGAATAATTAACTTCCACAATAATCATTTATGGAGCAACGAAAATCCTCACGTCATTCGAATAACAAATTTTTAGCATGAGTTTTCAATTAACGTTCATGCTGGCATTATTGGCGACACGCTCATTGGTCTTTTTGGGTTGCCAAATAGACTAGATCGCCAGTCTTACCTTAATTTTTTAATGAATTATTTGAACAGCTTGTACCACTGGATGTGCGAAGGAGCCTTTGGTTCCATTATGACGGCGCTCCGGCACATTTCGCTCGACAAGTAAGAGATTATTTAAATATCACATACCCGGACATGGACGTAGTGGTCCAATCCAGTGTCCCGCCCGTTCACCGGACTTAAATCCTCTGGATTTCCACGCTTGGGGTCATGTTAAGGAGCTGATTTACGTAACTCCAGTAAATTCAATTGATGAATTATGGCAACAAATTCAACAAGCCTTTCAAACAATTCGTAATACGCCCGGGATTTTCGAAAGAATAAGATCCTTAGTTCGGAGGATAGAAACGTGTGTCGAATCACAAGGTGGTGACTTCCAGCACCTACTCGGATATTTTACATTATTTCCAGTTATACAATTTTTATCATTTCACCCTTAAATTTGTTGTTTATTGTATACGCTATTTCATTCTGACAAAATTTTTTGAAACCTAAATTACTGAAAAACTGTAGCATTAATCAAAATTTTGCAAGAGACCAATTCGATAGACAAATCAACATTTTACACAAAATTAACAGTGAGGTAGAAAATATTTTAAAAAAGGGTCACATTGACCCCGTCTCTACTACACTGCTGCTCATAAAATTTTGAGCAGTACATCAAACATTGGTCTTAAGGTGCTTACTAGGCATAGCAAATTTGAAATAGAAATGTTCAGGCATTTTGGAATTATTGCAGACAATGTTTAATTTTACAGAAACTTTGACGCCCTGTATCTTGTTAAGGAGGCATTTGCGACCCTAAGTTTATTAAGACTTTTCGTCTTAGTTTTTCATGTATTATCTGCCCTAGAAGTCTGTCAGTGGTTTTTTGAATCACCCTGTATACAGAGTGTTTGTTTCTTCATGGTAACATCCTCTTAAATATAAATAAGAAAGACACAGGAAAGCTACATAGTATTTTTAAGAAGAAAAAATCTAAGCATTGTTATTTTGTAATATTTTTATAAGAAATATATTCTTTGGTTACTATTGATGTTTCTCATACTCTTCAATAACTTTAAATAGAGATGTGCCGCGAGATTTATCTACCTAATTTACAAAAAGTCGTATTATTTACTTGCCTCAATATTTATTGACAACATACTTAGGTAGTTAAAACATTGCTTTATAGAAAAACGTCACAAATGAATCTAAACATGCCTATTGAACAATACTGTTCTTTACACACGCGCGGTAATAATATTATTGACAATAATCTTTTTTTTCTGTAGATTCACACTATTCGCGTGTTTTTTTTTTATTATTTAATATCTGCAACTATTTCAGATTTCAGATTTCAGTAATACGAAATTGACTGCATTTTTTCGTAGCATCCGATCTTCCTTAGCAAATATGTAACAAAAAATCCACAGCATTGTGTTCGTATTGTCTTTGAAAAAAAAAACCTGTAAGTAAATTATCTTATTCTTTTATTAACTAGGTATAAATACCCCCTTAAATATGATTTCCTACCTATCACGTATTTTTCCGTATTTTAATATCTGCCCCTGTTCTAACGCGTCCCGATTCGCCTTCGATTTTCCGGCAAAAAACCATAGAAAGGACAAGAACCCCGGCCGGCATTAGGCTTATTTGTCACCGTACCGCCAATTCGGGCCCGTGTTTGCCACCGACTCGCTTAAAAACAACATCGAACCCGGTGATTGAATTTAAATACTCCGTCTGATTATCTAATCTCATTGGGTAAACACACCGTATAATTATACGGGCACAGAAGACAGCGGCGGGCCGGGGGTGGACGAGGGGGCGGCATCGGGGGGCGGCGGCGTGATGAATGTGTATGTTTAGCCTCGTTAGCCGGCGACAGACTTTAATTATCTCTCCAAGGATTCCGGCGGCATTAGCTTCTGCAGGAGCGATATACAGGCTTCATTACGGTTTCATAGGAGGCCAGAAGTTTGAATCCGCCGCCGCAGTTGTTTATGCATTAATTTCGCCGTTGTTCGGGAATATTTGAGTAGTTTTATCTAGTTATTTGTTTCGGGAATTTTAGTTGTAGTTCGGGACCGCATTGTGAATTAAAGATAAAAGCTGCGCTCTTATTAATATGCGAACGCATTTGGAAAATTTAGCGTGGTGTGTATTTAGTTTAACTGGCTATGGGGATTTGTTACGCCGGATTAATAGACTATTTACATTCAAATGGGCCCAAAAATGGGACAGGAGCTTGATGCATAATCTTTGTACCAGTATTTATAACGAATGGCCCATATTGTAATGGCAGATTTCTGGAATTAAAGTAGGCCAACCTGCTTTAGTGCAAAAATTAACAACAAGCATACGGGAGGTCGTTTTTCCTCGATATTTCTTACACATAGTAAATACATTACTGGAAAAAATTAAGGCCTATAAAATTCCATAATTTTTTTGGTGATTTTTCATATCACGTCGACATAAAAATATCGTTTTAAAACTTTAAGTTTCTAGTTTCAAGATCTTTTCACAAAAAAAAAATGGGCAATCAAAAGAAATACCTCTTGTAATTTTCAAGACATCGGATTGGGAAGTTCTAAGAGTCATGAAATATAACCAGTGATGGCTCTTGACTTCCATACTAGGAAGGGCGGAAAAATTTAGGTACAAAATATTGAAAAAAAGAAGTCAAATATAATTGAGTAGTTTTATTTTAAGTACTATTGAAATGTGGGATAAATGTGCTCATCATTATTTTTTATAGTAAAAGTCCATTATTTTCATTTTGCCCGAAACAAACTTTTCAATTACATTTCATTAAAATTTTATATTTCTCGCACCAGTGATTTTTCAATAAATATCATTAAATACTGTTAGCCTTGACAATCAGTTTAAACTTTTACAATCATTTGAAAAACACATGCAAGAAGCAATACATGCATATAGTCCAGACGATATCTATTTCAAAAAGTCCATATTTGGGTGAGTCGTATATCCACGAAGATTTTTGGCTTTTTATCTTTCAAATATCACTAGAAATTAAAATTTTTCTATGCGCATAAAAAAAACGTAGGCTTAACTTTTGGCGGCAAAATATGTTAAAAAAATTCGAAAAATGTCATATTTTTCTTCCTATTTAATTATGTATCTTTTCAAGCGTTAATTTTAGGCGAAAATGGAAGATGAAAAAAATGTTTGTAATTAAATTTTTTACAAAATATGTCTAGTTACAAATCGAACGAATCATGATTATTATTGTAAAAATCGAAATAATCGCCAAAATTGGGGTTAAAAAACCATTACTTTCTAGGGATTTTTTTGGGGTCTTTAAATTGGGTATAGGACCTTATACTTGGCTCAAGAAAACTTCATGTTATGTAGAATCATCACACCAAATTTCATCAAAATCGGTTTAATAGATTCTGCATAATAATTTTGCAATCCAAATTTTGAAATAAAATTTACAAATTTTCAAAATTTTGCACAGCAAAAACATAGGCCCTTAGATACTTGGAAATTTAATCACATATAGAAGGGCTTTCAAGCTTTCAAATGCTTTTTGATAAATTCGAATCTGTCAATTAGGAGAGCTCTGGCGCTTGTTTAAACATTGGTCAAATTTTTGTACTTATAAACAATTAGAATAACTTTCTGAATATTCAACCAAATCAAATTTTTTAAAATTTATTTTAAAAGTTCCTGGAAAGACGCTTCCTTAAAAAAAAAACAGATCGATTGGTCAATTAATTACGTGGCAATTACTTCATTGGCAACCTACTTTAAAACGTGTTTAAAGTTATTTATGCAAACTAGAAATTCAAGAAAATCGTACTGGTGGTGGTGGTGGGGGAAGCAGAGAGCGCGGCCGCTTCGGCCTGCTCGAAATTGAATCGGCGAGTTCAAAAGCGCGACGCGCTTAAAAATTTTTAATATCTCAGCTTCTAGAGGTCCGATTTTGATGATTTTTTTTTAAATCGATGTCTCGCGATTTAAAAAAAAACAATTAGCGTATTTTCAAATGCCTATCGTTAATAATTATTGGTCTTTCAACAGTTCCATAATTATTTATCTTTAAACTTCCTTTAATTATCAACTTTATTTTTTTATTGTATCAAAGGTAAGTGCATAAACTTATATACTGTTTATCAAAGATCAAAAACAAATTTATTTAAACATTCTAAAATTGTTTAAACAACAATTATTTTCAAAATATGTCGAAAATTAGTAATATAATGAGTTAATTTCTCTTTTGCTTATATTTTAAACAATAAATAATATTTGAATTATACTTTAATCACAAAAGAAATGATGATTAAATTAATTTAATTATAAAAAATTAGTAATATTTTATTCATACTTAATTGCATTGATAAATAAATTAAAAAATAAATTAACGAAAATGTACACAAATTTTTGTTTTAAATTTACGAATGTATATTATATTTATATATATGTATAAAAATATATATCAAGAATTTAATCGAACTTTTTACATGGGATCAACTTTTTTTTTAATATAAATTATGTTTGTTATTTTTTAAAATAAGCGTCTTTCCAATAACTTTCAAAACCTGCTTTAAAAAATTTGATTTAACGGAATATTCAAAAAGTTATTCTAATTGTTTATAAGTACAAAAATTCGACCAATGTTTTAAACAAGCGCCAGAGCTCTCCTAATTGACGGATTCGAATTTTTCTAAAAGCGTTTGAAAGCTTGAGATCCCTTCTATATGTGATTAAATTTTCAAGTATCTAAGGGTCTTGGTTTTTGATGTGTAAAATTTTGAAAATTTGCAAATTTTTTTTCAAAATCTGAATTGCAAAATTATTATGCAAAATCTATGGAACCGATTTTGATGATATTTGGTGTGATGACTCTACATAACATGAAGATTTCTTGAGCCAAGTATGAAGGTCTTATACCCAATTGAAAGTCCCCAAAAAAAATCATATTTTGTAAAAAATTTAATTACAAACATTTTTTTCCTTTTCCATTTTCGCCTAAAATCAACTCTTGAAAAGATACATAATTAAATAGGAAGAAAAATATGACATTTTTCGAATTTTTTTAACATATTGTGCCGCCAAAAGTTAAGCCCTCGTTTTTTTATGCGCATAGAAAAATGTTCATTTCTAGTAATATTTGAAAGCCAAGAAGCCAAAAATCTCCGTGGATATACGATTCACCCAAATCAAAACAGATACCGCCTAGTCTAATAGTAAATATACGCTACCCCCAGTCCGCCTTTCACTGATGCCCAATGGTAACCATGACCACCGTTGTAAACAGTATTTTTAAAAGTAATTTTGTCGTCGAGTTAAATTGACAGCACAATTCAAATTTAACATTTCCTTTTTAATGTGTTTCATAAGGCTAATTTATTGAATTACTATTGAATTACCTAAGTAACAATGTGAACTAAATTTTAAATAATTTTCTTTTCAAGGGGGGTGCCGCACTATGGTACGAAATGCCTAAAAGTTGGCCAAAAATGAACAAAAAGTTTCTATTTGGAATTTTTTAAGTATCAGGTTGGCAATAGGGGTAGTTGTGCTATTCAAATTAACCGGTGGAAACAGTTTGGCGTTTATACTGCCCCCTACCAAAAAAAGTGGAATGCGTATGGACAAAATTAAATAGCGCCTCGTAGAAAAAAGATAAAAATAAATAAAAAATAGCGTTTTAAAGGTTAAGTGGAACAGATTAAGGGAAAAATAATCACATTTCACCAGCACCCCATTTACACCCTCAAAATTGAGCCCCAAAATAATAATTTTGGAAAAAAGTTTACATTTTTTGTTCCCTCGTTTGAAAAAAATGTTTTTTCAAATGTTACAAAAAAATGTTTTTATAGTTTTTGAGATGAAGAATAAGAATCCATTGTTTAAATTGAGCTAAAAAAATTTAGAACCCTTAAATTTACGAATATTTCAGTTTATGATGTTTTTATATCAGATTTCTGTTCTTATGCATGGATTTGCTTGAAATTTGGACAGTAGGTGGGGAATAGCTCAAGAATCAAAATACACCCTATGCTGATATATATTTTTATCCTGGGGGTGGTTTCTACCCCTTTGAAGGGGTTGAAAATAAATTTTGGCAAAATAATCCCGGGATTCGATAGAGCAACTAATTTCAAGAAAAAAAACTGTCTTGTAAAATTTTTTTGATAAACCAACTTTTTGAATTATGTGCGATTTAAAGCTCAATTTTTCAATTGTTAATTCATTTTTTCATAAAAAAATTATTATAAACAGATCTAAATTATTATTAAATTAAAGTAAAATATCTTTAATTTTGTTCTTTAAAGATATTTCTAGCTGCTATAGAACCGAAGTTATAACGACTTTCATTTAATTAATCGCGAATAACAGCTGTTTTTCAATTAGTTTTTTCCAGCTGCTGCAGCAATGAAGTTATAGCGATTTTAAATAAAATGTCACAACTTACTTACGAATTTATAACTTCGGTTCTATAGCAGCTAGAAATATCTTTAAACAACCAAATTAAAGGTATTTTATTCTACTTTAATAATATTTTATCGGATATGATCTCAGTTCTGTTTATAATAATTTTTTTAGGAAAAAATGAATTTTCATTTGGAAAATTGAGTTTTCAATCGCAAATAACTCAAAAAGTATTGGTTTATCAAAGAAATTGTATGGGACATTTTTTGCTTGAAATTAGTTGCTCTATCCATTCCCGGGATTAATTTGACAACTTATTTTCAATCTCTTCAAAGGGGTAGAAACCACCCCCAGGGTAAAAATATATATCAGCATAGGCTGTATTTTGTTTCTTGAGCTATTCTCCACCTACTGTCCAAATTTCAAGCATATCGATGCATAAGAGCGGAAATCTGAGCTAAAAACATCATAAAATGAAATATTCGTAAATTTAAGGGTTCTAAAATTTTTTTAGCTCAATTTAAACAATGGATTCTTATTCCTCATCTCAAAAACTATAAAATAATGTTTTGTAACATTTGAAAAAACATTTTTTTCAAACGAGAGAGCAAAAAATGAAAATTTTTTCCAAAATTATAATTTTGGGGCTCAATTTTGAGGGTGTAAATGGGGTGCTGGTGAAATGTGATTATTTTTCCCTTAATCTGTTCCACTTAAGCTTTAAAAGGCTGTTTTTTTAATTTTTTAATCTTTTTTCTACGAGGCGCTACTTAATTTTGTCCATACCTAAGTCCAAATGAATTATAGTGCGCCGCTTCACGTGGAACAGAACGCCGATGGCAGATCAAACCTGATGGTCCAAAACAAACGCGCTGCGTTCGTGAACCTGCAAAGCGAACGAAAGGGAAGGAAGGCCGCCCTGACCTGCCCCACGGCGCAAAAACTCATAATTTAATTAAAAAACGCATCGCAGGTGGTTCGGGGGCAAATAAAAAAGAAAAGAGGAGCGCGCGAAGTGCGCTGCAAAGGTTACGGCGGAGGCCCCAACTTGAGTTACGCGACTAGCGGGACGCTTGTCGGTCACGTGGCCGGCCGCCCCGCCAATGGAGAACCGCTCGTGACGTGACCGTATCGACTTTTAGGCGGTGTGCGTGTCCCGATTTTAAAACCGGCGACTTGATGCTCTCGCCGTATTTACTCAGGACGGGACAAGATCAATGTCTAGAATAAATATTGTCATGTCGTTGGGCGACCGGACGGAATTGAGCGGCTCAAAGTGCTTTGGACCAGGCGAATTACTTCGGTGGGATGTTTCCGTTCACGGAAAACGTTCTACTCTGGCGCTACGGCAAAAATGTATCGACGGTGTATTAAATTATTTACGAATAGCGGCGCGTGGTCACCTCGATACTGGTATTGTCGTTTGGCGCCCATTTGTTAATTTTTATGCCCGCTGCGAGTCCAGTGAAACAGACAAAAATTAAAAATGCAAAATCGCCGAAGCAACAATTTTTTTAAAATCCTGTGTAAATTTACAGTTCTAATACGCTGAACCGTAAAATTTTTGTTGCTTTCCTACGAAAAATATACAGGATGTCCCGAAATTAAAAGGACACAGAGCTAGGGTAGATTCCTTACATCAAAATAATAATTATTTTGATGTAAGAAATATACTCTTGCTCTGTGTCCCATTAATTTCGGGACACCCTGTATACAGCATGTCCAGTTACTATTGGGCCAAATGTCACAACACCCAAGCAGCACAAATTGGTTACATAAAAAACTTGTAACTGGATAACTTTTACTAAAATATTAATGCCGAGCGATCTAGAACGATTGAGGTTGACGTCACACGTAAACGTTACCAAAGATATCAAAATTTGCTTCCATTTGATCAAAATTACTTTCCACTTTCTTAGATTTCCGACCGCCATGATCTGTCAATTCAGAGACATCTGTGCTTCCCGTGTGTAGTTGCTGTTGTATTTATTTGTGTTCGCCGATTGTGTTTTTATTTGAATTATCATTAATCTTCTAAATAATCAGATTTTTCAACGTTAATCATCAATGTTAACTGTTAGTTTTGTGGTAAAGAAGCAAATACTGATGATTTCTTCGACATAAAGTACTCGATCAGTTTTGGGTTAGAAAATTGTCTTTTCATTAGAAGACGATAAAATCATCATAAATCATGAAGCCTCAGATTATAACATTTTTGCTCAGCATGTTCGACCTTTGGTGACACGATTCAAAAATACTGGCAGTGTTTGTAAAGGAAAGTCACCTGAAAGAAAGTTAGTTTTAACTGAAGATAAACTAGAGGATGTTAGAGAGCGTTTAGCAGCACGCCCGACTAAACGTTTACATCAAATTTCAGCTCAGGCGGTTATAAAATGTAAAATATCAGAATTTAAAAATATTAATTATAGGAATGTCATATGGTTAAGTACACAGAGCTGACGTTCGAACGCACTCAATGCTAGCTTCCGGTACGTGGTCCAGTTTAGGTCAGCTGATTTTAGAAAGTGTGGCGAAGATTTTGGTGCCTCCCTACGCGTCGCCACTACGGTACGAAATGCCTATAAAAGCTGGCCAAACATAAAAATTTATTCCAAATTGTACAAAAGTGGGTATACTGGGGTTTTTGACCCAACTGATTACGAATTTGATATCAAAATTGAAAAATTCATAATGGCGGATCCAATATGGCGGATTAAATTTTAAAAAAGTCGAATAAGCTGACAAAAATAGGTGTTTTGGGGTTTTTGACAACACCGATTACGAATTTCATATTGAAATTGAAAAATTTGAGATGGCGGATCCAATATGGCCGACGAAATTTGACAAAAGTGGAATAAACTAACGGAAGTGGATATTGGGCACTGATTATGCGAAAATTCAATTTATTGTAAAGCAGACAAATTACAATTCTTAAAAATTCGTCATTTGATCATGTTTTTCTGTTGAATATTGTTGAAAGTCACAGGTTCACAGTTAAAGCTTTCTTTCTTCAATAGTATTTGTTACTCAAATTTTAATACGCATAAATGAATACTTAAGCGTTTTGAGTTTGGAACTTAGCAGATCTGATCAGGTCAAACGGACCTGGGATTCGGATTAAGCGACCCCAAAAACGTATAGATACTATGCTCTACTTTGTTGGAAATTGATTCTCTTTGACCTTGAATTGACCTTAACGCAGACTTAATCGGATCAAACGGACACCGGATTCGGATTTACCGTCCCGAAAAACGTAAAGACGTGGAGGATTACTTTGTTGGTAAATGATTCTCTATATTTGACCTTGAACTGACCTTAACACAGATCTGATCGGATTAAACAGACACCGGATTTGGATTCACCGACCCCAAAAACGTATAGACATGTAGGTTTATTTTTTGAGCAACTGATTTTCTACATTTGACCTTGAACTGACCTTAACACAGACCTGATCGGATCAAACAGACACTGGATTTGGATTCACCGACCCCAAAACGTATAGATATGGAGGTTTACTTTGTTGGTAAATGATTCTCTACATTTGACATTGAACTGACCTTAACACAGACCTGATCGGATCAAACAGACACCGGTTTTGGATTCAGCGAACCCAAAAACATGTAAATACCAGGATCTTGTCTTTCAGATATTCCACTTTTTTTGTGGGGCTGTGAATTGACTGAGATTCTTGAAATTATAAAATCAGTATGCATTGACTATCCTTTTCTATGTCATACTCGAGTATTTTTTCTCTTTATTTACTTATTGCCCTTTACTATTCTACTTATATGTATTTTTCCAAACATTATTTTTACTTATTTTATAATAAGTGTAATACTCTTATTCGACATTAACGAAATAATTGAATTACGATTTATTGTAACTTTTACTTTATTCATATCGTAAAATTGAAAACGCAGATGTTTTTTTCATAATATTATAGTAAATTGATCATAGATTATGGGTCAATAAGTAATTTAGCCTTATGATGCTTATATATAACTTTTAAGTTCACTTTTGAATGATTTTCGTAATAAATTTAAGCATTAGTTCTCATAAACAATAATCAAAATAAGTGGACAATGAATAATTTATTGTGAATAATTTATAATGTTGAAATACTTTACATACCTCCTGGAACAACGTCCATTTTTTTACGACTTTATCAGAACGATAAATAAATTTTTACAGCACTTTGAACATGTGATGTACTTATGTGTACTTAAAAAATTCCAAAACGTTCGTAGTAGGTCGTTTGGGACGATTTGTCTATGAATTCCTATTTGGAGTAACTGGGCATTGTATCGTGCTTTTTGAACGTTTAACGAAATTCAAAACATAGTTGAACTGCATACTTCGACAAGATCAGTGAAGTAGGAAATTTATAAGCCTGCTACGAAACTCTTTGTGACACCATTAAACAACTAACCTTAAGGGGGCGATTTAGTATGTATATTTTTACCGTGTAACAGAGCTTCAGATGAGGACACAAATCATCGAAGAAACTAACATAATTGAATTATATATCAATGCATTCGCAATGGTTCCCGCTAGTAAGTGAGATAAATTTCAATACTCATGAGAACAGAAGAATAATTGAAATAAATGCAAAAGTACCTCAATTTTAACCATACTGTTAGTCTGTCAATATATTGCATTTACGACGGAACTAGGTCAGGCACAATAACCAAACTACTTTACTCACTAGAACGGACACCTAGGATCATTTGTATCTAATTTTCAGATTAATATTTATAATATTAATAATTCTATAATTTGTGTCCTCAAGTAAAATGACAACATTTTACACACGACTCCATTTTTATTCTGTATTTAAACCAGAATTGTAGCGATTCTAACATATTCTAATTATAATTAGTTTGTATACTCTGTCACAGGTGTCGCTACCCTTGAAAATGAAAGTGAAAACACAGAGTTGGTTTAGTTTAAAATGCGTGGTAAAATAAAGCATAATGGTCTAATATTATCTTTGATATATTAATATGGGTAATTTTTTAAAAGTACCTAAGTAATAAGATTTTGTAAAGCTTAAGTAGTACGAAAATATAACGCATAAAAAACCAAAATATGTACTAATTTTCTTTATTAAGAATAAAGATTAAATTTTACGTACAGGGTGTCCCACATAAAATCGTTATTTATGTTTAAATAAATTTACAGCTTAAAAATTAGCCTGGCTCAGATAGATTTCTTCTTCAATTTACAAATCTTCAAGCTACTTACCGGTAAGAAGGAAACCACTGGATATTTAATGAAAAAAGTTACGACCAAAAAAGTAATATATTCTAGAATATGAATATAACTAACACGATTTTAATTTCATATTGTCTTGACAATCAACTTTTGCTTATTTTTAGTCACTTACTATCGAAATAAATGAAATAGACCTCTGAGTTTGGAAACCGATATTAAGAAAACGTAGGGGCAAAAAATTTGAAATTTGGA